>NC_085010.1:11252940-11322940 GCF_963854185.1 Sardina pilchardus | reverse complement strand
GTGTGTGTGTGTGTGTGTGTGTGTGTGTGTGCGTGAGTGTGTGTGTGAGTGTGTGTGTGTGTGTGTGTGTGTGTGTGTGTGTGTGTGTGTTTCATTGCAGAGGGAGGTGGTGCTTTTATCTTTGGCCAAACAAAGAACCACTTTTCCTTCCCCTTCTCCGATGCCTCTATTCAGCCGGGCCATTAAAACCTATACAGTGCAGAGGGGAAGCACAGGTCGACCACAACACGCCTGCCCACCGCTCAACTTCTTTATTTCTGCGCTCTGAATGAAAATCAAGAAGTTCCCAAACACAACCAGCAAAGATAAACATGTCAGGTAATGTGTTTACCTGGAGGCAGGGGACTTTTAGGGATGAAAGAAGCCATTGGAGATTACAAGGATTAGATTAAAATCAGATGGAGGATGATACTCATAACTATAGGGCACATATTTGTGTGTGTGTGTGTGTGTGTGTGTGTGTGTGTGTGTGTGTGTGTGTGTGTGTGTGTGTGTGTGTGTGTGTGTGTGTGTGTGTGTGTGTGTGTGTGTGTGTGTGTGTGTGTGTGTGTGTGTGCGTGTGTGTGTTTAGAAGGAAAAACAAAATTGGGAGGTTTTGTACATTAATTTACACTTGTAGATACTCTACGGCTCCTGTACTTTCATCTCTGCTAAACACACTACTGTGTATCCTTGTCCCATTTAATCCCAAGGCAAGGACATGAAAGTGCATCAATGAATCTGGAACCAGAAAATAGTTGATACATTTTCAATGCCTTCAGAAAGTATATTGTATTCTTGCAAAGTAGAGAAACACACTCCAAGATTTTAGATTGCATTACCAGATTCCTGCACTCAAATCAATAAAGTTATATCTTCTGAAGGCTTACCACTGTAAAAGAAAGAAATTCAATGAATGGCCATGCAAAACAAAGTAGTCTCTTGCTTTATGGTATTGTAAGATGATACAGGACTCTTTTCAATGGCATATTTTCCAATGGACTAACATTAAAGCGTAATACTTGTGCTAAACTTAAAATGAGCACAAAGCCTACTTATCAACACATCCCTTTTCTAAACAATATGGAAAAATATATAATTACTGATGGTGAACAGAACTAAATACAAAATAGGAAAAGACTAAATAAATAAATAAATATACAAATATTTTATCCATCAGACAAAAGACAAACTGCATCAAAGAAGCTCAGCATTTGAACATGCAGGGAACTTTGCCCCTCATTTTAGCAGGTGCCTACTGCCTTCAAAGGGAAAATTAAATCTATAGCACATCCTGATACTCCCGTAGCTGAGAATTGAATATTATTGCACTACCGTTCTTTCAAAGTGTAGTATAAGTATATAGATTTTTTTGATCCTGTGAGGGAAATCTCTGCATTTATCCGAATTGCTGAATTAGTGAACACACACAGCACACAGTGAATACACAGTGAGGTGAAGCACACACTAACCAGGAGCAGTGAGCTGCCTGCTCAACAGTGGCGCTCGGGGAGCTGTGAGGGGTTAGGTGCCTTGCTCAAGGGCACTTCAGCCATGGACTGGTCGGAGAATGAACTGGCAACCCTCCGGTTACAAGCTCGAAGAACTAACCAGCTGCCCCAAGTCAAAGTAAATTTTTAGGTTAACTGTGTGTGAAATTATTAATTTATGGAGAAATGCTGTTTGACTTATACTGTAAATGACGCATTGTAATTTGTCACATTAAGAGTATTTGTATTATCTTTGTATGTTCTCATAATGTTCCTTTGCCAGCTCTTGTTTACAAGCCTTGTTTGTTTAAGTCACATTGTTGATAGCACAATAGGCCCATTAACGATAATATGCACAATATTAAGTTGTTATGAGTAGCCTTCATGTTAAATGCTTGGATAACGTGATTGACGACTCACCAATTCCATTCTTACAGATTGGTGAGAGGGCTCTGTAACTTAGGCTGCAATCAATGTGATATGGAATATGTCATAATATAAAATAGTGTACTACTTTGCCTCATGTAGAAGATAGATAGATAGAAGTATCTATCTATCTATCGATCTATCTATCTATCTATCTTCTACATGAGGCAAAGTAGTACACTATTTATATTATGACATATTCCACATCACATTGATTGCAGCCTATGTTACAGAGCCCTCTCACCAATCTGTAAAAACGGTCACTATGGGAACCGGACAACCACGCAACCTCCCCGGTCTTTGTTGCCTTCATGATTGCCTTTTAATTTTTTTTTTTATATTAAAAAGGACACACACAAACAAGCCAGTTGGAATCTGCTACTCATTTGTCTCTCACCTGCGTGCAGAACAGATGTGCTAACCTGTGTTAATTGGAGTAGGTTAGATCTGTATGGAGAGACTTTTGTCTCAATATTATTTAAATATACATAAAAGGATATTTATACATATACATACATTTATAAATATAAAAAAAACAAAATACAAATATAAAAATGTGACATACAAATAAATAAACTAATTTATATAAATAAACCTTTTGTAAATATATTTTCGAGATTTGAAAATAAATATGCTTGACTTTGTATGTGAAATCTTCATTTGTGGATCTCCATTTTGCTTTTCTCTCGATTACGTCATTTTGAGACATTCCTCCCGCACACCAAGATCCACAAATAAACTGACCTGACTCTCGTCAGATCCTTGTAGTTCGCTGGGCTTCACACAAGGATCTGGGACTTCTCGATACGAGATGTATTTCTGAAGGCGGGGCCTTGTAAAAAAAATGATTGGGTCATTATTTTTTGCTCCCTGGAAGGAGTTTGCATTGCCCTCGAGCCCAGACCCTTGTGTGGAGCTCAGCGAAACGCCTCTGGTGGAGCATGGCGGAACTACAAGGGTCTGGCGAGAGTCATGCTACAAATAAATACCTCTGAATTTGAATGCGAATACACCATCCACTGAACAACCAACAGATGGTCACTCACATGAGCAACTGTATTTGCTTAACCCTTAGATGCATAAGTGGGGTCAAAAATGACCCCAGAGGTTGTTTTCTTGCAGTATCTTCTTCATTTTATTTTTTTTTAATTTAACCTTCTATGTATTCCTCAAATAGGTTGTCTTTGACATGAGGCCATTTGGATTTGTGTCTAACTGTTATATTTTTAAAGTAATTTAATGTTTTGTATCAGTACCACCGATCCGCATAGGTGGGGTCAAAAATGACCCCAAGCATTTTCTATGGAATTTCAAAAGTTAACCCAAGGATCTTTTGATTTTTATCAACTGTGGCAGTCAGGTATACATTTACTGTTGATTATCACATCTCATGTCAGCAGTTTCACCATCCTGAAGGCTATTTTTACACAACAACATAAATCTAAGTATCATCATATAATGTGGCGGCCAAGCGTTCATAGCGACGTCGCTTTTTGATCCTTCGATGTCCGCTCTTCCTATAATTGTGAAGCAGAATTCACCAAGCGATATTTACAGAGGGATTTGTTGATGTAGCGTTCTTGGCCTGATTTGTATGACTCTTTATGCCTAAAAATAGGGCAAAAATCCATTTTTTTAAGCCAATTGGCAGTACCTTCTGATTTACTGGATAACAAAAGAAGATATTCATAATCACCTCTGTAAATGTTTTTTTTATTTGATATATTAACACTACAAAAAAAAAAAATTCAACCTGGCTTTTTCCAATGGTCAGATTCTTTGCATCAAAACATATATGCAAATTAGCGCATATTTAATTAGACACGACCTAATTAGCATATTTAAACATAAATACAGAAAACTTGCAATACGTTTTTTTCTCCTATTTATGTGAGTATTCAACTGGTAAAGTTTCATGAAGATATCTCTAAGTTAAAAAATGTACCCTATTCACCTATGTTGAGATAATTTTAGGATGTTTACCTTTTTTTGCCTATCTAAAAGCTGTTTTGTAATAAAATGTTAATTAAAGTGATGCATCAATATGTCCAACATGAAATAAAAACATTTTAGACAAATATATAATAAAAATCATCATCTTTAACCAAAATGAGAGACATTATTTGAGATTACAGCAAAAAACGCATGCATTCTAATTGGGGTCATTTTTGACCCCACTCATGGAAGAGTGTAGGTATTGGTAGCCTATGCATCTAAGGGTTAAAAATATTTAGTGTAAGACTCTTGTGAAAGAAGGATATGCAGTTTTCAAGTGAAATTCCCAAATTCATATTGAAACTACATGAAAGGCCACGAACTACAGTACAACGTGACGACAAAACTGACAAGCCCGTTAGCAATACCAAGTCCAGTTGCCCACCTCTTATTCTTGTTTTTCTTGCAGTGCATTTGGTGTGAATTCCCATATAGGCCTGGCCTGGCTAACGCCTACCACTTCTCAAATGAGACGTGGTCTGGCAACCAGACGTTCATTTTCTCGTATTTGAAAAAATGCCCAGATCCGTTCATTGGGCGCCACGGATGTCTATCAAATGCGCATAGCTCACCCAACTCGTTCGTATGCAACGCTAAGGGCTGCCATTGACATCAGTGTAAATCCTTTGGCGTCGAATGTAGACGCAAGAAGGCAACGGAAACTTCTCGGATGTTCTGTGATTGGTTCGCCAACATCAGGCGAACATTTGGGCGTTAGTTTCCAGACTGGCTTAGCAGCGGGATTTAAATCACTGCGCAAGGCAGTATGGGAACACCCAGGCTAATATAGGCCTATGATTGCTGTGAAATCCAAACACCTTTTAAGTGAATTACCGTGTGTGCTTCTATTTTTTATACTGGATCACTGTCTCTGGATAATCCATCAAAGAATCTGAGTGCCTTATAACCTTAAAATAACTAATTATTTGGATGCAAGTCCCATCCTGTCTGCTAACTGTCTGGACCTAAGCCCAGTTAGTTGTATTCCACCTGCCACACCTATAATAATATTAAAGGATTGTAAAAATCCCATCCAAAACAGGAGTCATCCACCTAACAAGTACCGATCTGTCTGTGGCTTGTGGCTTCTAGTCTAGTACCTATTACACATGTCTTTGGCAAGTAGCTACAGACACAAGTAAAGAACAGTCAGCCTCAGCCAGTTCTAACACAACCAGATATATAGGCCAGCTTCAAAAGTTATCAACCCCCAACCCTAGCGAATATAGCCTATAGATGTGAATGTTATTGACATGCAATTCTTTCCCCAAAAACTATATGGTAAACTCTCTAGACATCCAAAATGGTGGTGGGTGATTGTATTGGGAGCACTGGGGTATCAGGTAGGACTGTAAAAGGGAAAAAAAAGTTTACATTTTGACCCACAGACTTCAGGTAGGAGGGCCTCTAGCAGGATTTCGCTTAAGGCCCCATGGAGATCTGAACGGGCACTGTGCCCTGCTGCTATAGGCAGTGCAATTTAGCCGGGGTGCGGCTGCCAGTTGGCTACATCGGTGCCGAACATCTGCTGCTTTGCCTATACACTTGCCATGCTATACGTTTTGCCTGCGGGTTTCTCCGTTGTGCCCAGCTGCTCTTTCCCACGGTGACGGGACCCATGATTACCGGAACCTGCGGCTAGCTCAATTTAGCAGGTGGCTAGCTTGTTACAGGTTGCTTGCCCAAGTCGTTGGAGTTGTTGGTTGTTGGATTTCTTACAGCCTACCTGTCCTTGTTGTGAATAAGGTAAGGTAAGGTAAGGTAAGGAAACTTGTATTGTACCCAAGGGTAGATTTGGTTGCAGATAGATAATGTTAGTTATAGATCAGTGGGAACGAGCCTGGAGGACTGAGGATCGAGGAGAGAGGTTGAGAAGGGGCCCAGGGTTGTCCAATTTGGGTTCATGGCCACCTTTGGCCCACATTCCGGTTTATTTGGTCTGCCTCGTTAGCATGGATGTAGTGGTAAAATAAAGAGGTGGGTATAAACTATATTCTGTGATCACAAATTTATTTTTGAAGGCATTCAGAGCATGTTTTGTGGTGGTGGAGGTTTAGTTGCAGGGGCCTGTACTACGAAGCGGGGTTACTGGCTTAGCTGGGTAACTTCGAGAGTAAGTTGATCACGTGTGGCGTAACTTCCCGGTTAACCCGTACTACGAAAGGTGGATAGGTTTTAGCCGAGGTATGCTGCCATGGCAATTTACGCTACATCTCAAACCTGCTCCGAGCAGGTTATGTTCTTGGTTAACCCGAGGTTTGCGGTTAACCACACCCTTTATAGGCAAAGTACCATCCCACAATGTCGACGTAGGCTACCTGGAAGATCCATTATTGGAGCGCAAATTGTAAGCGGCTCTCTTCGCAAGGCGAGGGTTTAAAGACCGCCAGAATCTTTCTCTATAGAATATTCTCTATGAAAGATAGCCTATACATTCTCAGCCAAGGGAATTCGTTGCATTTGTCAGCTGATCGAGGCAAAGTGGAGGCTATAAGCATAGGCACTATGCTATAACATATTTTCATAATTAAGAAATATTAATGCAAGCTATAACTAGGCCTATATAGCCTATAAACCTTCTGAGTGTTTTTGAGTTTAATTTTCACCTGCTGCCAGCGGCACTGCCGTTGCATCTAAAATGTTCACAGGATAGGATTACACTAAATCAGTCAATGGGGCTAAACATTCAATTATCCTTATTAATCTACATGGCATGAATTGTGTTGCATCTGTAGGACTCTTATAAATTCAAAATGTATTTATTTCAACACATTTCACACATTCCGCAATATATTAATCCTCCGTAACACACAGGCTATTTAAGGAACATGAGATAAAACTTTACTTTCATATATCCGATCTGCAATACGTTGCCAACAGCATTGTCTTGCTTTGTTTGCTGCCGACGTATTTGATTTGTGTCGTAGAGTGGGTTTCAATTCCTCGCAACTTTTTATAATCATTGCGCATTCCTTATCGGTAAAATAACGTGATCGCGTGGTGGCTTTGCGCTGCAACCCGCCCATTTTATGTGAACGCGCACCAACTCCGATGAGGTTAACCCTAGTTCAACAAACCAACTTCTTACTCCGCGTCGTAGTACCGATTAACACCAATGAAGATAACCAGGTTTTGTCAACCCCGGTTTAGCAAAGTAACCCTGGGTTACATTTGGGTAGGTTGAGCTCCCTTCGTAGTACAGGCCCCAGGTAAAGAATGTGTGTTTGAGTGTAGAGTGTATTGATGGACTGTCACCACATTATTAGTTATTTTCAAATGCATACTTCTCCCCTTGAGATGTCATGGCCTGTTGATCTCTGCTGGTATGAGCTCCACAGCGCCCCCCCCCCATTACCCAGTGTAAAACTGTGGCCAGACAATGAACTGAAGAAATTCCCAGCAGCTGACAAGCAGGCCTATCGTGGAGTCTAAATGCAAGTAAACACAGTTCATCCACCCCTGAAATCTCCTCCTCTTTTTAGATTGTATCCACGTCTCAAAACAGTTTACTCACCAATTGCAACTTTTAACATTCAAAACTCTCACTGTAGCCTAATTATCCACATTCATACAGTATACACTCATCAACACTCCAGGGACCATTGAATGCCACTGGTATTGTTATAAACATTGGACAGTAACCTCCACCACCACCAAACATGTTCTGAATGCCTTCAAAAATACATTTGTGATCACAGAATATAGTAATAATAATATAATATAATATAATAACATAATATAGGGCCCCAGCGGTGGCGCGACTGGCTGGGGCACCTGCACCGTACGCCGGCGACCCGGGTTCGATTCAGCCCTGTGGTCCTTTCCGGATCCCACCCCTGCTCTCTCCCATTCACTTCCTGTCGATTCTCCACTGTCTCTATCATTAAAGGCATAAAAAGCCCCAAAAATATACTTAAAAAAAAATAACATAATATAGGCAGGCCAAATAAACCGGAATGTGGCCCAAAGGTGGCAATGAACCCAATATTGGACAACCCTGGGCCCCTTCTCAACCTCTCTCCTCGATCCTCAGTCCCGATCCTCAGTCCGGCCTCAGTCCCACTGATCTATAACTAACATTGAATAGATTATCCCATTGTTGCCGCTCTTTATCTAGATCAGTGGAAACGAGGACAGAGGAAGTAAGGGAGGATACATAAAAAGACGAATGAGAGGCACCCATAGTCTAAGTGGAAGGTCCCTACAGCAAGTACGATGGGGAAGTGTGTACATTCATACCTGGCCTGAGCACGTTCCAGGTGAGAACAGCACCTGAAGGCCACAGCATGCCCGTGTGTTGCTTAAAATTCCACAAATATCACAGAGCTTTAGTTGTTCTGCTCGTCATTGGATACACACCCATGGCAGTATGGAAAATACAGTTATAACATCACCTGTTATGGTTAGGTCATTGCATTCACTATTTGAGATCAAGATCAAGTGGTTGAGAATGGGGCCACAGGGTTAAATTACATACCGGTACATGGGAGCAAACATATGGCTAAAATTTAATTGGACATGTATGGGACATGGGATAGAGAACTGTAACATCATTTTTTACACTTAGACAGATGAAAAGGTTTTAGCTGCAGTCAGAGTGCAACTGAATTATTTTTCACATCTGAATAACCTAGCCATATCCCTAAACGGAATTATTCTGGCGCCATCTTGTAATTATATTATAATTAAATTACTATAATTATATCATATCAATTATAATCTAGGTGTGAAACCATGTCTCTAAACAGCTATATTGTAGAGCTACTGTTCTCGTAACTTGCATCAGCCGTCGTTATCAGGGATGAGGTGCTTACGTCAGGTCTGCTCTCCAGTCCTCTTGTCTCATCTTATCACCTGTGCTGTAACCTGTGGCCTACTTCGTCTGACTCGTATCTACTGTATGTAAAGCATATGTTACATCAGCACACCTGCGCCAAGGAGTATCAATGGAGTGTCATGATGTAACATTACGACATACACTAGACTTCCTTTACAAAAAAAGAGCTCTTATAGCTGGAAAGGAAGGGGTGGTGGGGGCTACATACTGTATCACTAACTATGGATTAGAAATGGGATGCCATTGATGCTCCTGTAGGTTTAATGGTGGGCTTTTGTAGTTATACTGTATTTTGTCTAAACAGACAGCACTGCTTATTACAGCAACACAAAACACAAAGAGACGGTGAATGAAATGCCAAACTTGTTTAATCTTGCATTTCAGATAAATCCCTTCCTTACGTTCTAAACCAAAAAAAAAAAAAAAAAAAAAATCGTATTGTGGAATTTTAAAATCACCAAATGATGGAAGCACAAAAGGTGCAAGGTTCACATAGTTCAAAACAGGCAGCAAACAATAACAGGCAATAACATAATAACAGAACAAAACAAGAACACAAGAACATAATGAGAACACATCGTCAAAGTGCTAGCGACAAATATTGCACATGATTGTCGAGCTGAGGCCAGCTCTGGTGAGCTTGGTATGAGGTAACAGTTGGTGATGTTGTAGGGTCGAGTTGAAACACAAGCTCAAGGAGGAAACCATGGCATGGTTGTAAAATTGAACCCGAGCGCTCACTTGCTAAACATAATTAGTAACGATTACAAAAGATGATGTTTCTTCTATTGCTTTGTACCGTGCGTTTCAATGGACGTTGAATGTCTAAAGAGATTTAAGAGGAGGTGAAAACTATTCTGGAATATTTGGGATTGCCTAGTCACCAAAACAACAAGTTAAAGGCTCACCAGAAAAACTACATTTGATGAGATCAAATAGAAACTGGTTTGATGACATTCAACTGCGAAATAAATGTGTCTTGCTAAATTAAGATGGGCTCGTTTTTTTTAGTACTCCAAATTTGAAAATATTCACCGGCCTATAAAAAAAATGCTATGAAAGCATGTGATAAGTTATTGCACAGCACTGGAATTTCACTTCAATGGAGGCAAAAGAGGAGGATGCATTTTGTGTGCGTGTTTGGGATGACATTCAGCGACATTAATGCGGAGACAAATGCTACTTTTTCCCCCTTGAGGATCAACACTGGTGGTGTACATGGCCATAAAGTGCAAGCACGTGCCATGCTGCTATTATGCCTCTTCCTTGTGCAAGTTTTAAAGGCCTCCCAAACCTTTGGCAAAATAATGAGTTAAAAAAAAAAAAAAAAAAAGCCAAGAACACATCAATCAAACTCTAATATGGTGCTGAACTGGATGCAATTATTCTGTGAATAGCACAAAGTTGCTGTTACAGTCCATTTCCAATTGCTGTTTGGTTCTAAAGCAAATTACCTGAATGCAAAGTTCTGGCGTACAGAAGACAATGCAATTCTCTCATGTGGTGACATCCAACATTGGCTCGACATACATTTGTCCTCAACGAACAGTAATATTTTAATCTGAAAACTGAATAATTAAATTACGATACAAACAGAGATAGCTTTATGAAGGCTTAGAGCTGGCACACACTCTCACACTCACTCTCACACACTCACACACTCACACACACACTCACACACACACACACACACACACACACACACACTCACACACACTCACACACACTCGTGTGCCATTACATAAGGTACAAGATGGCAAAAGATCCCAGACCAGACCTGACAGGGTCAGAACCTTCAGAACTAGAACCGGAACCTTTAACAGTCACAAGAGGCCTTAGGAGCAGTCTGTGTAGGTGGTCACCATGTTACCTCTCCTCTGAGTTACAGTTCTGCAGTGCTGCTTTGTGGACCGGTGGAACCCGCCATCAGCCCTGGGCATGTCGAACGAGAACATCCTCTCCATGTTCTCAAAGACATCGTCAAAGAGTCCTCCTCCATCTCCTCCTCCAGCACCTCCGAAGGAGTTCTGGAAGTGACGCCTGTGCCGGTTCTGCTGGGCCTCCCTCTGCTGGCTCTGGAAGTGCTTCTCGAAATGGTTCTCGAAGTGGTTCCTCTTCTGGTGGGAGTGCTGATGTTGATGAAAGTGCTGGTGCTGGCCGAACACGTCAAAGTCTCTGAACAAGTCGTCGAAGTCGAACGGCTGGTGGGCGTGCTGGCCGCGTCCTCCTCTGCCCCTCGTGCCCTCAAACGTCGCTTGCCGCCCCATCAGATTGTACTCCTGCCTCCGCTGCTCATCAGATAGCGTTTCATATGCTGAGGAGAGACGAGAGAGAGAGCAATGGCCAAAAAAGGTGTTAGTTGTTTAGATTTCTCCAAAACGTTCTATAGACTCAAGAGTCCAGATAAAAAGTGCATGCATTAACGCATACAAGCATACTAAAGTGACCAGATGTCAGAGACCAGAACCGGGGACCAATCCCAAAAATGTGAAGAAAAAAAAAAAACAGGGACATTTCAGTTTGACTATCAATCTGTATCAAGTTTTATCTTCAAAAAACGGGGACAAAGGTAGTTTTTTTCTGTATCTTCACGGGGACAGGGAATCAAAAAAGTGGACTGTCCCCTGAAACCGGGGACGTTTGGTCACCCTAAAGCATACACTTCATATTTTCACACATAGGCTAAAATGTAAATGTTCACAGTGATTGGAATAAGAGGCTTATGCATTCTCCAAAGTCAGCATCACTGTAGCCTACTATAGGCTAGGTTTATTGAGATTTAGACCAAATCTGTAATGCTGATAACAAGTCGTGTCACTGACGCACCTTCTGCTATTTCTCTGAACTTTGCTTCGGCGTTGGGACTCTTGTTCCTGTCTGGGTGGAACTTCATGGCGAGCTTGTGGAATGCCTTTTTTATCTGCCGCTCAGTAGCGTCCTTTGGCACACCCAGAATGTCATAGTAGTCCTCTTCAGCAAGGATCAACTCTGTGATCATCAAGATGCACACCGCAAGTGTGAACACCGTCTGGGCCGTTGCCATGGCTGTGAACAAAACCTGTAAAAAAAAAAAAAAAAAACGGAAGTTATATGAGCAATTTAAGTAACAATTGTCAGCTGTCAACAAACGTCAGCAAAAGCAGCTACCTAGGCTACAGTAGGCCTACCAGATGTGACCTGCGTTCACTCAAAAAAATCACCCTGTAGCCTATAGCCTACTGTAGGCTACCCCACTGAATAACCTTCAAAACGAGGTCCCTGCTAAATACTTTTTAAACACTCAGTTGGTAAAAAGTGAATTCTAACATGCCATCCAGGCCTACAGTAAAGAAGAACATGCTATCACAAAAACAACCACCTATCACGACGTTTACAGGCAAGAAAAGTATCTGTTTAGGTCTAAACAAGTAATTCTATGATTAATTTAAAGTTGCTGTAGAATAGCCTTCAGTGTTTTACAAATTAAAAGTGAAACAAATGCTGATAACTTACCGAGCGTTCAGGGCAATTCCTCGCAACCAGCAAGTGCGAAAAACAGCTGATCGTCTTCTGTTACCCCTATCTTACTTAACCCCACGAATCTCAACGCTATTGGCCAACTCCTGGTAGAAATGACTAAACGCATTTTGATTGGTCCAGGTTGCAAACACATGTAGAGGTTTAATACGTCACATCCCGTTTCGTCATCCGGAACGTCGCTTTCGTTTCAGCCAGCACAATGTTCCTGGCTTTGTTTACAAAAAAAATAGCTAAGTAGCTCAAAATGCCCCGGTATTGTGCAGTGAAACTCTGCAAAAACCGTGGAGGGGTACTTTCAAAAGACAACAAAAGGATTAGCTTTTATCCGTAAGTTTGCATTGTGCAGCTCCTCATACATTTTGTGAAACTGGTTTCAACTCTAATGCAATGCAAGGTGGCTGCAATCCTCAAGTGTCATTTCTGTAACCGTTAACGATTGCACTCAAATTATGCGTAATTTAATCACATAGTGTTCATGTTAAACATTAATCTCACGTTGCATGTAGTATACCTCGCCGAATGTGCCTTTGCGTTGGGTGCGTTGAGAGCAATGACTCATTTAGCAAATTGCCAACTTCTTCTGTGTCTCCATAGCTTCTCCCTCCTCCGCTGCTGCGGCTGCTGCTGCTGCTGTCAGTCATAGATTGTTTAACGTTTTAGCGTACTTGTGTCCTCCCAAAGGTTCCCATTACAAGATCAGGCCAGGCTTCAGAAATGGGTTGATAACATGAAACGCCAGGAGTGGACACCCAGTCGGCACCAGTACTTGTGTAGTGAGCATTTCACAGAAGACTCGTTTGATCTTCGCTGGGGAATTCGGTACCTCAAGCACACAGCAATCCCGACAATCTTCCCTTATATATGTGATGTAAGTTGTCATCCTTATTTAAATGTATTTTATGAGTTTATCTATGCAATGTAGAAACTACTTTCCAGCCATGCGTGCTGGTTTGAGCATCTATTGTTTCCTCCAATGGTAGCCAAATTGTTGAAAACAAGATAAAATATGGCTCTATTTGTGATTTCAGGTGAGCAATAATCTACTACTAATCAACCCAATGAGCATGTTTGATAGGTTTGAAAATGTTGTGTTTTGTTTGTTTGATTCATTCAGATGCAAAAAAAGTGTGTCTCTCCGGTCACATTGGTAATGACCAATAATGACACATTGCACTTAGCCTACTTACTTACGCCTGTTTCCCTGCCTGGAGCATAGGCCACCGATAACATTGCACAGTCTGATTATAATCTCAATTATAAATAGATTGATGGATACAGATAGACAGATTATGTTATTCATTCCCATACTGAAAGTATGATGTTACAGCAGCAATTCATGGTATTAACATAGGCATAGCACACACTAGCACACACATACACACAAATACACACAAACAAGTCATGAATAAGTGAAACAAATGTCTGTACAATTGAATGTAAACTGTGCATGGTCTCTTAGAATATGACTATCCTCTCCCTGCACTTTGAGGAGGCACTGTCAATTGTTATAGCAGTGGACAGGAATTATTTTAAGATATTGAATCCCACAAGTGGGAAATTTACTTGTCACAACAGCCCGATAGCACAATGAATAAAAGTAAAAGTAAAAAAGACCAAGTTACTGGAACAGTCCTTATTACAGCGATATTGAAGCAGCCTCCAGCAGAAAACACACTGTAGTCTGCCAGTAGCTCATGTAGAGGATGTCTGATAGTGTCCATAATGCTAGTTATTTCATTCTTTACTATTATTTAATTCGACATTCTTCTCTCAACAAGTAACTGTAGGGGCTCCAGTGTGGTGTATTTCCAAATACAAAATCAGTTATTTTAGTCAACTAGGTCAGTTTTTTTGGTGTTATTGGCTCTGATGCTGCTGCCCCAAGAAAATTGCGCTAGAAAACAGCAGGCTGGTAAAACATATTGAATATTCTGCTGCACACATTAAACATAAGCTTTCTCAAGAAGTCTAGCATGTGCTGTCCCTTCCTGTACACAGCATCGATGTTGCACTTCCATGAGTGGTGGGGGAAAAAATCGATTCTGTTCAGTATCGCAGTATTTTGTGCATGCAATTATGTCGATACTAGCTCAAAGCATAGCAATACTTAATGATATAATTTAATTATCTATTTTACTTTAATATGAGTCGAGTTTACTCAGTAATTACTCAGATAACATTATGCCTACAAGGTGGCAGTTGTTTTGTTGTGCATCTAAAGGCAATTTAAAATATAAAAGGCTTCACAATGCACAGCGCTCCGTCGTCTTTTACACTTTTCCGAAAGTGTGGGTGTATTTCAGCTTTCGAAAAAAAGCAAGTAAGGACCTTAATATGCATCATGCCATGACAAAGTGAGTTGAACAGTGTTATGTACCTTTGAATAATATGGGAGACGTGAATTGCAATCTATCGCAGAATCGAATTGCAATACTTGATGTATCGCAATGTATATTAAGAATCGTAATAATATCGTATCGTGACCCACATATCGCAATAATATTGAATCGTCACTTTTATTTGCCAATTCCAACCCCTAACTTCCAGTCCAGTTTGTTATCAGGCTGTATAACCTGGTATCTAGGAGGGTGCAAGAGGCAATTGTTTCTCACATCATGCTACAAAGCTGTGTGCATCAGTTCTCTATACTCGGTCTCCTCCCCTACCGTAACACACCCCACAACTATCGAGCCATTAGAGTATTTCTGCAGATGACTGGTTGCATATTTGTGCTGGAAGTAACAACAGGGGTGTCATTATGCTTATGGTTATGATTATGGTACTTGGCACTGACACTGGTACTTGGCATTGTAAAGCACTTGGAGCTTTGCCTATAAAATCCGCTATACAAATAAAACTGCTTTGTCTTGCCATGCCTTGGCAGACATTTCTTTTCGAAAGCGATTTGCAGTATATAAAGACAACGTTAAGTATTACATTAGTTAATTATTGTTTCAAATAAAATTGAAAACATATATATACATGAAGCATAGTAGTAATAGTGATAATAGCAACAATATCCACATCAATATAATATTTTCAAATTAGTCTGAGCAGTGGAGTCAGAGTAAATATGTCTGTTTATGTCTTTTTTTTTTTATAATTATATTTATTTGGGATTTTCTTTCGCACATCAGTACAGTTTTTTAAATCAACATAATTCATGTTCATACATGTAGCTTACCAGTGCCACTTATTTATATTAGACACACCAACACTCATACACCAATACATACAGACAGTATAATACAGTACATCCACACCTTTTACTAACACTTTTACACACACACACACACCAACACTCATACACCAATACATACAGACAGTATAATACAGTACATCCACACCTTTTACTAACACTTTTACACACACACACACACACACACACACACACATCCATCTTCATCCATATCTGTCCTATTCCATCTCCTCTACCCATTGCTTTATAAGGAATCATAAATATCCTGCCATACTTTACAAAACTGTTTTTTTTTGTTTCTGTCCTCATACATTGTCCTTTCTATGCTAAGGTAATATTTAAGCAGACCCTTCCATTCTTGCAGGGTTGGGGCCTGAGAATCTTTCCAGTGTTTTAAAATTAACTTTTTAAAAACCAGGGAAGAGAGAATAACCTGCCACCCTACAGGATATTTCAAATGGTCAGTTTTATGTAATATCCACTCCAGTGGTGTTAGTTTAAGGTTTATTTTGCCTATATCCGCCATCCAATTTTTAATTTCAATCCATGTTTTCTTTACTTTCTCACATTCCCAGAAAGCATGAATAATTGTATCCGTTTCTTTGTGACACTTAACACATAGAGCAGAGGCAGAAGGATCAAATTTCTGTATTCTGTATTTTGTATAATATATTCTTGTCATGATTTTATATTGTATTAAACGTAGATTTTCATTGGTAGTCGCACTATTTGTAACATTTAAACATTCTTTCCAATATATATTTGCGTTTGTAGTGTTGAAATCTTTATCCCAGCTATTATAGATTTTCTGCAAGGAATAATTTTCCATTTGTGCCTTAATCAAGCATTCGTACAGCTTACCTATCAACTTTTTTCCTGGGTTGATCAGTATATGCTCTATAACAGATGGACTGGTATCAAACTCAAACTCAAAATGTAAATTAACCCAGCTCTTCAGTTGTAAATATCTAAATAATTCCTTATTAGTTAAATTATGCTTACTTTGGAGCTGATCAAAGGACATTATTTTATTTTGTGATATAATATCGGAAAGTTTATTTATTCCTCCTTTTTTCCAGGACTCCCAGTTTAGTTTTTCATTCTGGATTTTAATATGGGGATTATTCCATAGGCATGTAGCTCGTGGTATATTAATACGGATTCCTGTAATGGTTTTAATTTTTTCCCATGCCCTCAATGTACTATTTATTACAAAGTTACAGTTTTTAGTTTTACGCTTAGAAAACATTGCCATAAGGAGATTGTCTGGTTTAAGTTGATGGTTTTCTATGTTTATCCAAGGTTCATCTAATCTATTAACAATAGAGTTTATATAGTAAAATTGAGCTGAGAAAAAGTATAATTCCATATTTGGTAAATTTAGACCTCCCTCCTTTCTGCTGTTCTGTAGGAGTTTTCTACTAATTCTATTGGACTTGTTTGACCAGATGAACGAGCCAAACAGTTGGTTTATAGTTTTAAAGAAAGCTCTTGGAGGTGTTACAGGTACTGTTTGAAAAATGAATAAAAACTTCGGTAACCATATCATTTTAATCAAATTAATTCTACCAATTAAATTTAATGGGAGATCCATCCACTTATCTATACTCAATCTCAGTTCATTAATTAAAGAAAGATAATTATCCTTGTATAATTTTGTTTTGTTTGAACTTATATAGCATCCCAGGTATTTAATTCTGTCTTTTTGCCATTTAAAGTTTTGTAATTCTTTGTTAGAAGATAACAATTCCGTTATTGGCAAAAGCTCTGTTTTTTCCATATTCATTTTATACCCTGACATTTTAGAGAATGTATCTATGATTTCTAAAAGGTAAGTAATGGATGTATCTATCTTAGTCAAGTACAACATAAGATCATCTGCAAACAAACTTAACTTGTAGGATTGTCCACCCACCTCTATACCACTTACCTCCTTGGACTGACGAATTTTCTGAGCCATTGGCTCAATGGCCAGAGCAAATAGCGTTGGCGAAAGTGGGCATCCTTGCCTTGTCCCTCTTGTTACCTGGACTCCATCGGAAAGGACCCCGTTGGTATATACAAACGCAATAGGTGACTTGTAAATCATTTTAATGAAATTAATAATTTCTAATGGAAATTGGAATGCAGCTAGCACATCATATAAATATAACCATTCAAGGCGGTCAAATGCTTTCTCGGCATCGACCGCCATTAAGGTTAAATCTACTTTTTGTTTCTTAGCCCATTGTATTAGAGATATGCAGGTTCTAACATTTGTTTTCAAATTTCTATGTGGTATGAAACCAGTTTGGTTATGATGAATAATTGATGGTAGTACCTTGGCCATTCTATTATTTATTACCTTTGTTATTATCTTATTGTCACAATTAATCAAGCTTATGGGTCTAAAATTTGAGGGTTTATTACATTCTCGGCCTGGTTTAGGAATTACATTAATAATGGTCTGATTCATTGAATTAGGCAGTTCCCCCTTAGATCTCGCTCCTTTTACCATTTCTAGAAAGAAACCTCTTATCTGGGGCCAAAAGGTTGAGTAAAACTCCATGGGCAGGCCATCCATGCCTGGGGCCTTACCTTTTGGGAAGCTATCAAGTGCTTCTTTGAATTCAGTTTCAGAAAAATCTTTGCTCAACTCCCCCCTTTGTTCTGCTGATAGGTAATTCAATTTAACAGAGTCTAGAAAAGTCTTCCGTTCGCAACTCTCACTTGCTAACTGAGAAGTATATAGTTCACTGTAAAATGAAGCAAATTGCTCATTGATAAGTTTATTGTCACTAATGTTACATTTTGTTACTGGGTCTTGAAGAACTATGGCCACTCTACTAGTCATTTTCTTCACTAAAGAGGAAAGTTGCTTACCTGACTTATTTGCAGATACATAACTTACCCTGCTTGAGTTAAGCCTGATATTATTAGCTTTATCCAAGAGGTGTTGGTCATAATCCAATTTCAATTTCTGTAGAGTCTCAAAGTCTTTTTTCCCTTGAGAATTCTTGTGTAGAAGTTCCATTTCATTTATAGATGTTTCTAATTCCTTCATACGCCTCTCTAATTCTCTTTTTTTTCTTGATGAAAAACCTATGATAATGCCTCGTATGTAGACCTTGAAGGTATCCCATATGGTCTGAACTGGCGGCTTATCAGGGTCTAGATTTTCAAAGTTCGTAGTTAAGAATTCTTTAATATGGCTTCTAATATAGTTGACAAATTCATCATCATTTAAATGTTTCCTGTTCATTCTCCATATTTTATGTAACACCTTATTTTTCGGTGGGCAGAGTGTACATGTTACCACTGCATGGTCTGAAATTATTATGTTATGAATCTTGGATCCAATTATGTCCCCTATTGCTGTTTTTGATATAAAGATATAGTCCAATCTGCTATAGCTGTCCTGGGCATGGGAGTAATATGTATAGTCCTTACATCTTGGATACATGAGTCTCCAGACATCAATTAATTCATTTGTTGATATAAACTTCAAGATCTCTTTAGATGGATTTGGTCTCCTTTTTTCATTAGAACTATCTTGTGATTTAAAAACCTGGTTTAGGTCTCCCCCAAATATTATTATTCCTGTTGACATGTCCTCTAATAACTTTTGGATATTTCTAAAGTAATTCATATTAGATAAGGGTGGGGAATAGGTGTTTACCAAGGTATATTTTTCTCCAAATATCTCACAGTTGAGTATTAAGAATCTGCCCTCTGTATCAGTATGCTTTGAGATAAGGGTAAATGGTAGAAATTTATTAATTAATTAATTATTAATTAATTAATTAATTAATTATGTCTGTTTATGTCATGTGCTTGTGTTTCTGTGTCTGTTCCGTAGGATGAAAACAGTAGAATTCAGAACAAGAAGAACTCCAGGGTCAAAGGAAGAGTATGCAGCACCAACGTCCAGCTCATCAGGTCCTTGTCCCCGCCAAAGAAGAAACCTCTCATCCTCAACGACTTCCACATCAACAACAACAACAACAACAACGACAACAACCACAGCAACACCGATGACGATGAGAGCGGCAGCATCGTCACCGGCCAGACGACGGAAGTGAGCGCGGCAGACGGACAAGTCTTCTCCGTGCTCCTCGTGGGACACCTGAAGCTGGAGACGACTCTTTGTCCGCAGGAGGAAGGGAAGTTGCCGGTCGGGCCCCACCTCACAAACACTGGCGTCCCCTCACCTGTGCGTGTGTCCGTCTGCGAGCACCCAGGTGCGCTGCCGGCGAACTCGAACGGCCAGGTGAAGAGCGAGACGGAGGCGCCCTTCTGCGTTCGCTCGCCCGTGACGGCGTCGTTGCCCTGCGATACGGTCGCTCCCTTCCCAGACTCCGCTTCCGGAGCGGCTGGCCAGGGGGCGGCCGATTTGCTACAAACTGGACTCGATCAGAGCGTCGCGATCGGCCCAATGATGTGTCTGAAGGCGGACCAGGACGAGCAAGCGGGACCTGGAGTAGTCGTTTTCTCGGAAGCGCACACAGAGACAGAGGGCGAGGGGGGACCGGACAAGGACGAGGCCGCGGAAGCACAGGCGGAGGGCGAGGCGGAGGTGGAGGGCGAGGTCGATGGCGATGGCGAGCACGCCGGCCTGTGCGAACACTCGTACTCGCGGCAGGACCTGGACCAGGAGCAGCTGTGGGGGCGCATCGCCGCGCTCCACGCCAAGATCACCGAGCTGGACCAGCGCGAGGAGGAGACGCTGGCCAAGATCCAGGCGGCCGAGGACACGGCGGCCCGGCTCCGCAAGCAGAACTTTGTGTGCGAGGAGAAACAGAAAGCGTTGGAGGAGTACTTCGCCGCCTTCCTGCGGTAGTCCGAACGCTGTCATTTTTTTTATGTTTTGTTTTGTCTTGTGCAGAGTTCAGAGTGTTTTTTTTTTAATATCTTGTTGGCTCACCTGTCACCAGCTCCCCCGGGCTTTGGCTTTGGTACTATTAGCCGTTTACAGACAACATGCACTTAAAGTCCAGTTTCGGAGGTATCTATTGCCATCTAATCATTGTGTTCTGGTTTTGAGGTTGAACAATTCTCCACATTGACATGGAACGGAAACATAGCACAGAACAGACATCATACAATATTGTCTATTTATACAAAAAAACAAAACAAAACAAAGCAAAAACATTTTGTAATGCAAAATACCAAAAGGCAGACCAATTATTTATTTACTATTGATATTTATCTTGCATATAAAGACAGTTTAGAATGTTTTCTACTGCAGCTACTTCTAGCAATTATGTTACTTCATAATGAGGTCTGGCAGCGCAAACCAGACATACAGAGCACACCCAGAACAAAATGAAATATACCATTATTCATTTGTGTTTGTGAAGTATACTGTTTACAGTTAGAGAGAAGCACCCCCAGTTCAGATTCAGTCAGGTATTAAACAACACTAAATTTATGGGAAAATGCAAGAATCCAACTCTACCTTTTCACTGTAAGATATGATGAGGGTAGCATCAGAAAGCACAGGCACACTCTGACAGAAATAGCTCTCGCTAGAGGACTTGATACTTGATATTCTAAGACAATCTTTTAGTCCTACACTAAAGAACACAAGCCTTAATTGTCCAATCGGTGGTCATTCTATGAGAATGAGTAACCTTTAACTCAAATAGGAAAACATGATTTGTATAGCTGAAAGATGCTTTTTTAAAAAAAATCCTGAATCCCTTGAAATGTTCCTTAAAGTGGCCTAACCACAGTGACCAACAATGACAATCTAATTCACCATGACTTTCTATGTGAATGTATTTCACAATCAGACTAATGATCTCTAAAAGCCCAAATGAGCTAGATAAATACATATCCCACCTGATCATTGTAAAAGTGAATAATCAGCTTTTACCACAAACAATTGCAATCAGTGCTTTATTAGCATGTTTTAATCTTGGGTTTTGTTTGATATCAGTGTAGAAAATCCATGATAATAGCATTTGGCACTTCCGAGCACAGCGTTTTGTGACACTGTGAAACGTAATTTCTGAAACACATCCTCACATTTCTGGTCTGCCTTGTGACAAGCCCATCCGGCCAACCATGCCCTCTGGCAGAACTCTGCTCTGACCCATGTGTGTGTCATTTTAGCCATGTCATATTTTAAAGAAAAGATAATAAATCTGATATATTTTGATACATATCGTGCGTCTGTCTGGGATGTTGTATGGATGATTAATTTATTGCATGTGCATCATGTTATAAAGAAGCTCGTAAATGATGCTGTGATGTTTTTTTTTTTTTACTTTTTCTTCCTGGCACCCCGGATTTGGCATGTACCGTACGGCAGGCCTGAGGTGGTTGCCGGGATGCTGCTCTCCTAGTCTCCCTGAATGAGACTTTGTTTAATCCTATTTCGCCACCATATCTTGTGCTGCAGATGCCCCAGGCTTAGGGCTTTGGACTGTGGTGGTACAAGCCAGCTCAGACTCGGGGAGAATAGGGGTTTTCAGTGTCATTAAGGGGCTGGCTTCTGCTGGTTTTACAGTTCCTTTCGTATGCAAGAATGATCTGTCTCACAGTGCTGCCAGGGTGTGTTGTGCTGTGTGACGGTGTGTGCATCTCTCTCTCTCTCTTGCTCTCTCCTTCTCTCCTCCTCTGTCCAACTGGATAAGATAATTTGGGACAGCTATGGTTTACAACAAGAAATAAGAGCACAGTGCTCTGAATGGAAAACCACTTATCAACTGGTGTGTGTGTGTGTATGTGTATGTGTGTGCGTGTGTGATGAAAGGTCAAATTCTCCTCTGGTAAACCGCCAGAGCTGTTTGAGGCTAATTACATAGCTGGCTCATTATGGTGTTTTTCTTGGACCACGAGAAGAAAACAGAATGTAATGTCTTGGAATTTAAAAGCTTGCTTAAACAGCGGTTAATTGCTAAATGGACTTCTGGCTCAGAGGAGAGAGACCGAAAACAAGGGCAAGTGTATTGTGCCGGGGACGGAAGAGTGAATTGAGGAGGCGTTAGCTTACAGAAGCAGAGTTAGTCAGACAGGCTGTACTCTAGTGGTGATTGCCTTGCTAGCTCTGCCTGCTTTTCATTCATTTGCATTCTGGACTGTGTGGAACTCGCCACCTAAGTTGAGTCATCCCTGCCCCACTGGTAGTCTGTGCTGGTGATGATGTTTGTGGGGATGTTGGGCTCTGGTCGTCAAAGAATCTCAGTTTGTATTAATCTTAGCATTGAAATCAGCACCTTAATGCTCCGTTTCACAGTTCACAGACTGACATGTATATTATGACATGCATATTGATTGTGTCAATTGTGACTGTTCTTTCTTGCTTTTAGTGCTACGTCCATGTTATAGGTTTTAATTTTGTGGAATGCATCAGGTTAGAAAGATAAAGATAAGCAAGGCAATGCAGGGAGAGGCAGAAAGCCCAACAGGCTTATTTGGAACCTCCACAATTAACAACAATATTTCGTAGCATAATGTTAAAAATCATATTCATAATAATATGACTAGACCTTACGTCAGTGATAGCAAATCAATATTCACAAAAATGACAAAGCAGCAGTTAAATTATATTTGAAACATCTTGTATAGCTTGTATGAGGAACATTTTTGTCAGATGAGATGGAAAATGCTGTTGGCACCTCCAAATCTTGTGCTTTTGGAGGATGAAGAGCAGCAGAGCGCAAAATTGACTAAGAATGAATCTGTGAAGTAGAAATAGCTTCAACTGCCCTTATGGTTCATATGAGTAAAAGGGTGAACAAAAAATGAATGGTCTACAAACCATTTCGCGATCTCTATGGAAACCTCACCCATGTGGGCACACAGAACATAATAGCATGAAGTGCCTTTCCCTGAAAAGCCAAATCAACAAGCTTCAATTTTGCTGCTACGCTACTTGAAGGTAATGACTGTGATTACTGTGCAGGCTAGTAGTCGAAGAAAATGTAAATCTTCACCATCTTAGATCAGTGGGGGGAAATGCAGCTGGGATGACATTTGTGGATATTAGTCACCTCTTTTGGGAGATGAGATTAACCGATAAATACAGCATTGTATGTAGGCCTACTGTTGCATTTGCAGAGATTGTGGAGTTCTAGAACCTCCAGCTCCATCTTTATCTCCACCATCACTCACATACCTAATGCAGTAGCACAGGTGTCAGGACATGGGCTTTAATGGGGTAGGGGGAGATACATTTTTCTAAATCTCATTATCTCATAATAGCCTGGTCTCTTTTGCAATAATAGGGTTGGTACATTTGGATTTGAATCACCCGAGGAACTGGCCTCCTTCGTGTAGAGAGAGCACAGCTGTGAGGATGCATTACTGATCAAGTGGGGCTTATGCAGAAACCCCAACCCTGGAATGTCACAACAAATTTGTAAAATGAATAGTGTTGCATTATGGAAGTGTATATGTACTGTACGTTCATAATTGTATTTATAATGTTGTTGAGCCTTTGAAGTACGTGTTGTGTGATGCTTGGAAATTGTGTTTATAGTCAATTGAGAGTTTTCAATAAGACACATTTATGTAAGAATCATTTAATCTTGTTTTGATCTCTGGCAATAGATTTTAAACTTTTATTTACAGTCCAAAGTATACAACTCTACAGTGCCATGAACAATGGTAATAGTAACACCAATAACTGCTTAATAATAACAAAACCTTTTATACAAGCATGTAAAAAAGATATGGTTAAAAAGGCCATAACCAGAATGAAGTATAGAACAAACAGACGGGTTACTTCTACTACCATTCTAACATACAAGGTGCACACAATAATCAATCATAATAATGATACTAATACATATTTAAAGTCTATTTATTTTACAGGACATTTCTGTCAAGAGCCTAATGTGCTTGACCAAAAGCCATGAAGACACATTAAATATGTAATATATAATATAATAACATAAGTGCATACAATATGATGTATATACATATAAATATGTTCAAAAATGCAAAACTCAAGTCACACTCCACTGCTGGGTTTATTTTCAGCTTCACTGCACCCCTCAGAAGGCTTCTGAAGAGCAGAGGACAGACACGTCCAAGCCAGAGAAGCCTAACAGTGCATGGTGTTTACCACGGCACACCACACATTAAGACTGACGGAATACATGAATCACAGTCATCACATACATTAACATGCTTAGAACATGGCATCAAGCTGGGGCAGAACATATGTCCTTATGTGAGTAGATTAGAACCGCAGCACACTGTTTGACCACCATGAAGACCATGATTGCAATCAGGTCAAACCTGAATATCAAGTAGAAGTACTCTCCTGCATAACATTCCGAGGGACCTCCGAGCCCCTATAGTCCCAGTCTATTTAGCTGTAGTACTGGTAGATCCAAGGGTTGGTACAGCTGTTGAGGCTGGCCAGCAGCATGATAATGACAAATACTGGACCTGTAATTGCAAAAGAGACAACACAGATTTATGTCAATTTATGTCAATTAATGGTGGGTATACATACGGGATGGGGGAAGTTAGAATAGCCTGTTGACAAATAAATCAATAGTATTATCAAGAATCAAGATTATATCAGGAAATGATATTTCACAAGAGCACAATTTATGATTTCAATTCATGAAATTGCAGGTCTATTTTGTATGCAGTGTTAAAGCATCAGGTAGTCTCAGTACCGACCATGAGTGGGTGCGCTTGGGCTCCAAGCTGACCACAACTGGACCACGAAGAATGGTGTCCAGCATATCGAGTATGCTAGGATGATAACAAATGTCATTTTGATGGTCTTCAGCATTGCACTGGAAACCCCTCTGGGATAGGAGCGTCCATCCCCAGTCGCACCCTGTAAGGTTTTCCTCTTCATGTTGAAATAAATTCCCGTGCATATCCTTAATTGACAGTACAAGAGGATAATCGCAGGCAAAAGAAACACCGACAGAGTGATCCAGGTGATGTATATTCTTTGTCCCCATGGCTCAATGAAGGTTGCCCAACAGTCGTATAAGTTTTCATCCAGCCTTTCAAGGGAGAATATGAAGAGCTGCGGAGTGCTGAATATCAGTGAAATTAACCACGCTGCTCCGATTGCCACATACCTTCGAAACGAGCCTTTGAAAAACGACACCATGGGTTTACACACGGCGTGGTACCTATCTATCGTCATAGCAACTATCATATATGTCGAAGCGAACATACCTACAACTTGGAGATATTTAACAATTCTGCATAAAGAGTCCGAGCCTTTAAATCCGTGCGTAATCTCCATGGATAGCTGGGGAAGAACTTGGAAAAAGGCGACCATCAGGTCAGCGAGACAAAGGTGGAAAAGAAACAGTTGTGTCCTGGTGTTTCTTTTGCGCTTCTTCCAAAGCATGAATAGCAGAAAGAAATTTCCACAAGCTGCAAGCACAAAAATCGCTCCCAAAATCCCAGCTTTTACAAGCGCAAAACGCCCTCCGCTTTCATCTGCTTCTCCAAACTGTTCCGGTGAGGACGAATTGCGGTTGAAAGTGAGATTAAATGTATTAGACATGATCACGGCAGGTGAGAAACGCTGATTCTTGCTTGTGTTTGTTATGTCCTACAGTCAGCTATCTTTGTGATGAGGTGGATAACATTCCAACTCCGTGGTGGGGACTTGCGATTGCGCACATACACATCGGTGAAATCCTTGACTTCACTCACCGCAGACACATGTTTGGGTGTGTTACTACTGTAGATTGCTCTGACACTTTGGGTGTTTAACCGCTCTGCTAATGTGATCTTCCATGTTTCCATGCAATTTATTCAGTTTCCAAAACTTTCCATATCTCAATGAAATCTGGACCATTCCTATTCCCTATTTGTACGCATCACTGATATCTCTTATCACAACCAATTGTTCTTTTTTTTTTTTAGTATTATTCCAATATTTTAGACTGCCTGGAAGTCTCATAATAACATACTTTATGTCTGACACAATCCAACATCTCTACTCAATATTCCTATAAACAATCTAAAAAGTCCAACATCTCTACTTCTGTTGCAATCCAATATCTGTACTTAGTCAAACTAACATCTTTACTTTCGAGTCACACTTCATCATTACAGCCCAACCTCTCTGTTTCTCTCATAGTCCACCACCAACCACCTCTCACTCTCCATGGGTGCTTAGGCAGTCAGAGGTACACAGTGGCGATGGGCTCAATTAGGCATCAAAGGATCACAGAAGCATAGGCCCACATCTTATCAGTATGTAGAACCAATCATCCACAGGCGCTCACACACAGCTTGCTGATATGAGTTGAAAGGTTAGGTACATGGAAATAGAGAAGAGGAAGAGATCTCAGATAATATCAGAATCTCACGTCATCTGCCAAGTTATAGTTAAGATGGTCTTTTCTTTACATTTTGAATTCCATCCATATGGCTCTAATACATATTCAGAGTATGTCCATAAAGAATTCTCACAGATCAAATTCACAGAGAATATGCAGTAAAGATCGACACATCACACTATATGCTTCTTGCAGGCTTATGCTTATAACATCTTTGAGTCTGCATGCGTGTGTGTGTAAAGGCATTTTCACATCGACAGCCTTTGGTGCGTTTTAATTGAACTATAGGTCTAATAACATCCTCCGTGTAGGTGTTTGTTTGACCTTTTTCCCTTTTTTCTAGTGTCAACACTCTGTGGTGACCTCCGTATCTAGGATACGAATGCTGTGGTACCCCCTCTGTGTTTGTTTATGTCTCCATATGCCAGAATGTTCTCATAGTGAGCTTCAAGTTTTCACTTTGATGTCTGGGTATGCAACATGGTGCAGCAGGCATTCTCATTATTCGAGTGTGCACACTGCACAGTCTGTCTGCATGTATTATGGCAGCTGTGAACCTCTTGTTGCTTTACCACCAACACATTTCCATTTAAACTTCATCGCATCGTCATTTTCATCGTCATGGGATGATGGCACATACTGTACATCACACACACACACACACACACACACACACACACACACACACACACACAAACACACAAACACACAAACACAAAAACACACAAACACACACACACACACACACACACACACACACACACACACACACTCACACACACACACACACACACACGCACATAACCCACTTGTGACATTATGTGTGTTTTTCTCTAATGCTCTAAAGGTTTTGAACTTGCATATGCCATGTCTTTTAGGTCATTTTGTATGGTCTGGTCTAAAGAAAAAAAAAACATGTTAATGCTAACCTTGCATGTACACCTTGACACAAAGCAGACGACGGAAGCACACAATGACAGATGATGCAGGCCCAATAAAAGCACTTCTGCTGCTGAAGGGATTGAGAAGCTATGAAAGGATACCTGAGTAGGATGGCAACCAGGCGGCAGCCTTTCATTACACATCAATGTACATGGTGGAGTTAGCTGTGCACGCTTGCATAACGCCATGCCATAAAGACTGCAAGTAACACCATCCACTGTATGAGCCATGCCTTGAATATCCCCTTGGGGATCAATAAAGTATCTACTGTATCTATCTATCTATCTTTATCTATGCCTGACCTGCCGGTGAATTTGGATTTCGCCTGGCAGCTCAGGCTGGAAACCTGCACATCTATCTCCCCTGCTTCCTGTCTACAACCTTTGGGTCCATTCACAAACTTATCCAAAAGACTCACTGGATCGTTGGTCTGATTGGTTGAAGGACTGTCCAAACAAACAAATCATTTGAACGATGCCCATTGATCAAGCCTCTTGTGTAAAAATAAAGTGTAGACTCCCCATACTAATGTTCAATCCTAAAGATTGATCTTATGGTGATAGCCAGACTAACGGTCTACCTCAATTGATTCTCAATTTATCCTTGACTCTGCCTATCTTTAGTTCTCACTCTTTCTGTGTTATGTTTTTTTTTTGTCTGTAAGTAAGTAAGTAAGTAAGTAATTTGTATATCACATTTTACCAAAGTGCTTCACAGGTAAAAAAAAAAAAAAAAAAAAGATTAAAAGATAATTCAACCATCAACAACAGATTACACATCCAGACAACAACCAGAACAACAAAGAAAGACATAGAATCATATAGAATACATGTGGCATCAACATCCACTTTATTACACAGGAACTCTGTTTGTCTCTCTGCACCTGTAGTTCCAGTCTGATTGCAGATAGTCATGGTAATGTGCACAGCGTGTTCAAGCATATTTCATATGATAATATTCACTGCCTTTAGAATCTTCACACATGCAAAAGGTGGCCACTTGAGGTCACACAGGTCCCTAGTGTGCACGTCAACTGAGCAGCAGTGTGATAGATAGAAGGTAAACTCAGGCATCCAAAAGGCTGCATGCAATGGAAACGTCTTCACTGATTCAATTGATGACACCATGCAGCACTTGAATCACAGCGCCTTGTTTCGATCAGTCAGCTTTTAGATTATTATCCGTGAAAGGTCACACTTTTAACATCAAGTCACTTGGGGCCCTGAAAGGGCTGCCCGGTATGGTGCCTTCACACAAATCTTTAAGTTTGAAAGAGCCTTCACAATGGCATAGCAGGGATTGAGGGGTAATTCACTCTGTCAATCACCTCAAAGGAGCCTGGCTGTGTTAAAAAAAAAAAAAAAACTGAGTGTGATTTTAATCTACGGCAATTTTGTTCATTTAAAACATCTGAATACGCCTGGGGCATTTCACAAAAAAATATCTCATGCCAGGCTGTCTGCTTTCAGACACGTGCTATAAAGCATAATTGATTCGAAATGGCAATGCTAAATTTAGAGGCAGACTCACAATGCATGGAATCATACATTTTAATAATCCTTGATTGGTCTCAGACACAACATTTGCATTGATGAAAACAATAAATGACTCTCTGTCTATCTCAACAGGAGTTGTTTATCATGAACCTATCTCTTTCAATCCCACACACTGCCTCTAAGTACAAACATATAGCTGTGAAGAATGGGCCATGTGCACGTTGCTATGGAAATGACATGAGGGAAGCATAGGACTGGACCGTGACACCAATACTGATGCATAATCATTATGTTAGTAACTCCGCTGGATGTGATAATTATTCAAACACAATGTGAAACATTCCATTCCATCTCTAGCACGTCCCAGGATACTTGCTGTTTCATGCTGGCATAAAGTGAGTGAAGAAAGAAGCAAAATGAAGAGATAATCACACCATCTCAGTGTTTTTCATCATCTGCAAAATAAATGTAAAAAGAAATCACATCTAATATAGGGGTTCACATATCTACTATATCATATAAAGCTACATTTTTTCTATATGTAAGTGACATATACTGTAGGCCTAGTATAGTTTTGTTATCAATAAATGAAATCTCATGGACCCACTTGTGCAATCTGGAAATGGAAATGAAAATGTGAGGCAAATTGTGTGGATCATGGAACGTGTTCATTGCCAAAGTTTCTGTCGCTGACAATTACTGGGGTTGGATCTTGAAAACTCCCCTTGGGGAATGAGACAAGATGAGAGTGGGGGAATGAAATGAACATGTTCCGTCTGTGTGGAGAGGTACACGGATAAACAGAGCCTTTGGCACCCAGGGCCCCTGGTGGGAGCTTATTGTGAAATGTGATTTGCCATTATAAGGTGAGTCATATTGTATTTCCACACCAGCCGTGCCAGTGTCAGAGCACAAACTCCCCAGGGCTTGTTGAAATGACCAAGGAATCTGTAAGAACAGAATATCTGTTTTGGTATAGCTTTTTTTTAATGTACTGTCAAGTGGCTGGAGTCGGACTTAAACATGTGTCATAGGTTAAATTGTGATTAAATATAAGGTGTGGACTGAACATGTGTCAGTGGTCTACAGCAAAATATGTGTCTGGTGAATACCCTTCTTCAGGTTCCATGTATGCAGATTTGATTTAGGACTAGGATGGATCCTGTTTAATTGTCTAATTGTTTTAATTACCCTTCTTAATGCTTAACCATATAGGCATTTTATATCCTGTAACTGGAAATAGCAACACTTCACTTGCCCAGTCACAATCATGGCCTTCTGCTGCCATCTAGTGTTCAAATTTGAACACAACCAAAACAAGATGCATTTGCTTTTTTACAGTATTAGAATCTGAATGGATGATTGATCCTGAAAGGATGATTGAATTAATCGGTCAGTTAGCCTACATTGGTTGACTGACTGACTGATTTGACTAGAAGACTGACTGACTAGCTGCTTGCTGATACTAGAGTTAGTCATTCATGTGAGATGCAATTGAGATATTGTAAAGGGGTAAAATCAAATAGCCTGGTAAACTAAGTGTTAACATTGGTAGCCTATACATGGGAAATTAGTTTCTTAACAGATTTGACTTAACAGATAACTTTATATTTTACAGATATGTATACACTATTTTAGCCTAGCCTAAGCCTACAGATATTTAGTTAAGTTAGGGATAAAGTTGAAGATCTGGTGCCTAGTAAAGATCAAAAGGTGAATGGAGTTTGTCATATGGTTATGGTTATGGTTATTTAGCAGACGCCTTTGTCCAAAGCGAACAGCTTCACGAGGAGGAGAGGATACTTACCTACATCTCAGACTGCATTTTTTTGCCTCTTCTTCATTTCTCCTTTTTTGCTTGTGCCCAATAATTTAGCTCATCATAATGTCATCATGACCAGTGCTGGACAAGTAGCCTAAAATATGATGCAACAGTTTTGGCATTGTTTGAGACTTGCTGCAGGGCTTGCCAATACAACGAATCTGTGTGGCAAACCTCGCATCACATGTGATTAATGGGGACTGGCGAAGTTGTAATGATAAGTCACTCTGGGGCACCGAGCACGCACAAACACAAGCAGTAAACGTATGGGTTAAAGGTCGGCGTATACACATTGGGAAACCTGCGTATGTGAATTTGCATGGCCAACAGTGGTAGGAGAGATAACAGATAGCCTACTTTGGACGATACTTAACGTGGGCTACGTTGACTAGGCTAGCTAGCTGGCTTGGGAGCTGGCATCCACCTGCATCCAGAGGTTTATGGAACAGCTACGTTTTCTCTGATCACCGTTAAAGAGGATGAAGGTATGTTTTGTAAATCTTGACGCATTGGAATTGTTGTTGTAAGGGTCCCATCATTAGCGTTAATTAAAACAATGTTAACTGTCTGAAAAACTGTCGATGTAAATGGTACTAGCTAGCCTACTCCCATTTAGAGATCAATGTATCACTGTATGACGTTAGCATCATCAGTAACATAATGCCTTCAATGTAACCATCTTTGGATAAGTGACAGTGAAATGACGTTAGCGAGTCATTACAATAAGTCGAGTCATTACAATAATCAAGTCTTTTAAGCACAGAGATTTGGATAAATTAGCTAGCGACAGCTGGACCACTTTAGCTTGCATGAGGAGTGCCATGACATTAACTATAGAAACGAGGTGGGTTAGCTAACGGTAGCTACCACCATTTCGGCTGCGTTTGTGTCATGGAAACTATGAATTTATGTGACACGTTACCACACAGTTGCTTATCCAGCGATATCTATAAGGCAACAATTACTGCGGCACTAATATGTTTCGCTTGCAAAACGTTGTTTATGAGTAGGCTAGCCTATGTTCGTTGCGTCCATTATGGCTAACTTCGATAGCAGCGTTCAGTTATAACAATAACAATCTTTGACAACAGTGAGATTGTGTCAAACACTTTAGTGTTGGTCTTCTGACAACATCTTACATTCAATACAAAGTAACATAAAACTGTTCACATGCCGTCATATGGCAGGCCCGTGGGCGTTAGCTTATGGGAGGAAAGGCTTGTTGACATGACAGTGTTCGCTAGCTGGTACTGCTACCACCAACAATGATCAGTCAGTTAATGTTTGCTTTGGGTGGTGTCAGGTCAGAACTTGACTGTGTCTTGGAGGAAAGCCTTGCTCTCGATTACGTCCTTTAGCCACTTCTCCCTGAACCTCGTTTTTCCTGGACGATGAGTCAATCTGTTTGATTCCACGAAGAAATAGACCTCCACCGGTAGTGTGTGTGGTTTGATTTTGGAGATCTCGATGACGAAGAAAACACAAGCTGTTCCCCTAGGGATTGGAGTTCTTCGAGTCGGGACGCTCCACTGTGCTCTGTAATTATATTGTTTATGATACTCCAACTCAGTCTCTTGAACAAATTCTAGACTGTAAAGCCAGCTAGAGTCAATCTCCCATGTGGTAATATACTGCTCAATTTGCATTTTTCCGATATGAATAGTGAAGTCTTTGCAGGTTACCCAATCAATGTTCTTCATCTTGTAGTCAGACTGAGCACCTTGGTCCACTGGCCTGCAGCCCACGATGGTCTGTGCGGTTTCAATGACATTTTTGACGAGTTCGTTTGCTCTCACAGCTACAGAATGGGATGAATTCTCCATAACGCTACGTTAGAATGAAACACGCAAATGATCAAAATATGACTTTTGAGGTAAAAGTTTCAGGCAGCAGCTATTGCAGACTTTGTCGGTTAGCGTTAGCACCTGGAGAAGTTATGAGCAGTGCTGTCAGTTGCTATGGTGACCGTAAACAGGTCATTCGGGTCCGAGTTCTAGTGACCGCGCACCACAGGGCCGCACATGATAGTTCAAGTTTTTAATGTGGTGCAAAGCTGTGTCATATTTTATAATCAATCAATCAATCAATCAATCAATCAATCAATCAAGTCACTTTTATTTAGCTAATGTTTGTAGCACAGAGTGCAAGACATGTGTGTTCAGCTAGAGATGTAATGTATGTTTTTTCTTTATTTTCAGACGTCCAGTCATGGTAGAATCATGTCAAGATCCTGTTGAAAAAGGCTGAAAACAGGTCCCTGTAATACAGTGGATATTTTTTTTCAATGGAATGCAGAAAAATAAATAGTAATTCAGCTACTTCAAAGAAGAATCATACCTTTCCATATGTGAAAAGATGCAAATCCAGCACTCAAACCCATAGCTGCGTATCCGTGATGGACATCTGAGGCGAGACAAACGGTCTCATTTTAAGTGTCCCAGTGCAGGTCCTTGGTGTAGCCGACGCATGTCCCGAATCAGGAGCACGCTAGACACCGTCTCCAAAGCAGTCAGCGGAACGGTGAGTGGAACCGACCTCCTCTCCAAGATCACAAGGCTGAAGCCCAGCACCACCGCTACTGCCGCTGGTACCGTGGAGGTCCATGTGCCCGGCCCCGGTGACCAGGAGGCAACGACGGTCGCCATGACCGCCGCAACGGCGGTGCGATCGGCCGTCGCCATGGAGGTGCCCGAGCGAGAGAAGAGGCACGAGGAGGAGGAAGTTCCGGAGCGGGCGGAAACGCCACACGTCCAGGCGAGAGAGAAGCCGAAGATCAGCCTGTCCTCTCAGGCCGGCTCGGCGTCGTCGTCGTCGGTGGCCAAGCAGACATTCCAACGCTTCCAGCCGTCAGCGTTCTCCGCCAACATGGACGAGACCTACAGCCACCTCTCCCAGCACGTCAACACCTACTTTGGCACCGATGCCCCTCCGGACGCAGCAGAGAACCAGCGGGCCCAGCAGAGGAAAAGCCCAGAACCTTCAGCTCCCTCTGAGCCGGGACCACACCTAAACCCGTCTCTGAACCAGGACCATATACCGGTCCTGATGCCTGTGGCGGGGAAAACGCCCGTGCAAACCTCCCCCGAGTCGCCCTCTATCGAGCACGGCACCACCCCAGTTGCCCCCAAGCCTGAGGATGTTGCCCCAGCGTCCCCACCCTCTCCCAGGAGGGGCATCAGCCACTACCTCTCCTACCCCAGACCCAGCGTGCAGAGCTTCGTGGGCAGCTACATTGCTCCGCTGGTCCCCAAGTTCCGGTCGGCGGACCCCCAGAGTGCCTCGGGTGAAAAGGACAAGCAGCCTGCCACCCCGGCCCAGATAGCGTCGCCGGAAGCGAAGGAGAAAAGCAAGGAGGAGAAGGAGGAGGAGGACAAGGCCCAAAGACTGCTGTCTCAGAGGGAGAGGGTAGGTTGTCCTCAATCCTGCCATATCCTGTACTCCTCAAGTTAAAAGAAACAAAACCATGAACACCATATTAACTGACCCCCTGTATTAACCTCATAGCTGAAGAAATTGAGCAAAATCAATGTAGAAGCCGTGGTTAATAGTCGGGATATTTCGGTATATGTATTTACCTGATCTTGTGTTGTGTTGTAGATCATAGCGCGTGCGAGTGTGGACAACAGGACGAGGGCTCTGGTGCAGGCCTTGCAGAAAGTGACCGACGTTAAGATCACCGTGAGCCGAGTGGAAGACCTCAGCTACCATCTACTGGACTTCCCAGAGACCAGAGGGGTGGCTGTCAAGGTACAGTAGGAGAGGGTGTGGGTGTGGGTTTGGATGTGGGTGTGGATGTGGGTGTGAGAGATGTGTACTGTATGTGTGAGTGAAAGACCAGTGGCACAGTAATTGGCCATTAAAGACTGACACATTTCTGAACTGCGTTTCTTTGTGAATAACAATGATGGAAGCATCAGTGCATCAGGGCTCCTGTACACACGGACTCCGCAGGAAACAAGTAAACAGTGCTGGGGCCTAACGGGGCAGTCACACGCTTGCGTCGGCCAACGTTCGTCCGTTGTTTTCCCATTCACTTTACATTGGCTGGACTTCATTTCATGCCGCACTGAATTGTGGGTCCGATGCGTTGCCTGAGATACGTTGCCTCCGCTAAAAAGTTGAGAAATGTTCAACTTTTGACGGATCGCGCAAGCGCCAGCCAATGAAATTCCGTGTATGCAAATTTTCGAACACTGACAAACCAATCAGTTAGTGTTTATGGAAATGTGACAAAATGAGGCATACGTTGGCGGACGCAAGCGTGTGACTGCCCCGTAACTCTGCCTGTGCCTCTCTTTCTCTCCATCTCTCCCTATCTCACCCCCTCCCACTCTCTCTGCCTCTCTCCTTCTCTTCCTCTCACACTCACCCCCTCTCTCTCCTCCTCTCTCTCTTTCTCCCTCTGCAGGAGCGAGTGATCCCGTGTTTGCTGAAGCTCAGGCAGGCGCGGGACCCAAGACTGCATGCGGCGGTGAGGCAGGCACTGGCCGTGGTGGGCTTCACTGACCCGGTCAAAGGTCGTGGCATCAGGGTGCTGTCTATCGACGGAGGAGGAACCAGGTGTCATGAAAAACGTTTACATTTCCATTTAGTTAATTTTTTTATCTGTATTTGAGGCACAAGTCCATATGCCTCAGAATTCTTGCGCAGGTCTATCAATCGCAAAAATAGTAACAACAATGTAAAGAATGCAATATAAAACAATGCAGAACACAACAGCAAGATGCAGTTGATAAAAATTTAGCACTCTTTTAGCACTCATTAAGTTAGACCCTTTTATCCAAAGCAAAATGAAGAATAGCATTCAAGCTGCATACAATGCAGAGGAGGTCTAGGGTAGCAATAAATGCTATAACAATAAATACTATCACCAGAGTGCAGTAGTACAGTGGAATTGCTCTGTGTTGTTATGTACAGTTGTATTTAGGTTTGTGTGTACAACCATGCTTGTAAAGGAATCAGTCATGGATGCTCTTTTTCCAAATCAATTATTTCCATGCTGAAGGGATATGTGTTCAATGAGGCCTTGTGTTACTGGAAACCGAATGGTTACAATAGGGGCATCTACCTATGTAACATAAGGGCATCAAAAGGCCTATTCGGACGGGATTAGTTTTATGGGGTGACATCAGGTAAAGTAATAATTACCAGGTAATGTAGTCCCGTCCGGACGCGCCATGTCAGTAAACATAACGGAGTATGTCGGTGACATTTACAGACACTTTTACCTTCCGTAAAACGGTCCGGAGAAATTACCTTAGGTAAAATTAATCCCGTGCGAACGCGACCCTCTGTAAAGATGTCTGTAATATTTCGTCACATCCTGATTTGAAAACAATTCCACCATAGTCTGAATGAAAACATAACTGTGCAGCTCCTAATAGGACGTTAGCTAGTTTGCCTATTAGCTTGATATTGTTAGCCATTTCAAACTACTTATGGCCAGAGAATGTCTAATAAGCCGTAGACGGGCTCTGTTATGGCATAACATAAAGCTAACGTTTGCTAGTTTAACCAATTTGTGTAGTCTTTCAAATCTGAAAATGCCGCACGTACCTGACGCAAAGTATCACGTGCACGGCGACGAAGATGTGACGGCAGAACGTAAACGTAGTTACTCCTCCCATGTCAGGTAAAATAACAGAGATGTTTAGTCCCGTCCGAATTGGACATTTATATTACAGAGGTCATATGATAAACCTGCATTACTCTACGTCCCCCCATAAAACTAATCCCGTCCGAATAGGCCTTAACAAAAGCCTCAAATTAATCTTTTCTTTGATGTGTTTTGATGAATAGATAAATGCAAACATAATTCAATTATCACCTTATGTTTTCTTAAAGTTCATCAAGGTCCTGTTTTTAAAACCATAGGATTATTATCATAGCTGTACACATGTTGATCTTCTCACACTAACCCGCTGGATGTTATTCAGGGGTTTGGTGGCTCTGCAGACTCTGCGCAAGTTGGAGATCCTGACGGGCAAACCCGTCTATCAGCTGTTTGACTACATCTGTGGAGTCAGTACAGGTAGAGCACTATGCACCGTGTTGTATATGTCCGGAGGAGAACAGACTCAATAAGTTATTTATTAATCCTATATTATTTTTATCCTACATTATATACTGTATCGAACTATCCCTCTGGATAGTTACCATGCTCATTTTGCCACATGTTTTTTTTGTTTTGTTAGCTTAGTATTTGTTGTTTATCTGACACGATATTTGTTCCTGTAGAGCCCTGTTCAAGTGACCTCTAATGGTTAACCTTTGACCTCTGTACTCTAGGCGCCATCTTGGCTTTCATGGTCGGAGTGTTCCAGATCCCCCTGGACGAGTGTGAGGAGATGTATAGGAAGCTGGGTTCCGACGTCTTCAAGCAGAACCTCATCGTGGGAACCGTGAAGATGGGATGGAGCCACGCGTACTACGACAGCGAGATTTGGGAGAACATCCTGAAGTGAGTAGTTTCTGTACTCTTTCTCTCCCTCTCTCCCTCTCTCTCCCCCTCTCTCCCTCTCTCTCCCCCTCTCTCCCTCTCTCTCACCTTCTCTTCCTCTCTCTCCATCTCTTCTTCTCTGCCTCTCTCATTCTGCCTCTCTCACCCCCACATCCTGAAATGAGTAGTGCTATGGACAAAATGTTGTTCCTTTTAGTGTGTGTGTGTGTGTGTGTGTGTGTGTGTGTGTGTGTGTGTGTCTGTGTGTGTGTGTGTCTGTGTGTCTGTGTGTCTGTGTGTCTGTGTGTCTGTGTGTCTGTGTGTGCTTGTATTTGCGCTGTCTAAGCTTTGCTTGAGGAAGAGGTATCTTTACCCTAGCCCCTGTGGTGATTGCATGTGTGTTTTTTTGTTTGTTTGTTCTTCAGAGAGAGAATGGGTGATGGTCTCATGATTGACACAGCCCAGAATCCGAAGTGTCCTAAGGTAAACGGCAAAAAGTGCTAAATCCATAACATACACCAGTAGTGTGACTTTTTTTTACAGCCAAAGTAGTTCTTGAAAGAAGTATTTATTTATAGTTATCTGAGTAAAACATGTTTTTTAGAAACAACAGTGTATTGTGTAGTGTTCTGTCCAATGAAATAGGGTAGCTGTTCTTTGAAATCACCTTTGCCATCTCCCCCATACGTTCTCCAGAGTCAAGTTCAAGTTCAATTTATTTCTTAGTCAAATGGGCAATTTCATTGCAGACAGGATCACATGCCACACAACAACTGACACAACACGCTACAGTACACACAGATGTGCACAAAATAATAATTTAGTTGTGATAGATACTGTAGGTCTGCCTAAACACCTTAAAAGATGAGAATATTGAAAATATGAGAAGATAACATTTCAGTAAATAAGAGGAGGAAGTGAATACGAGGGGGAGGGGGGTGGCCACTAAATAGACAAGTCTATCTTTTCCTGTTGTGTGCATTCAGTACTTGGATACTTGGATACAAAAAGTGATGAAGGAATGTTTGTACCTCTGTTTTAAAAGTACACCGTGTCGTCCCCTAGGTGTCAGCAGTGAGCACGCTGGTGAACCGTGGCCTGCCTCTGAAGGCCTACGTGTTCAGGAACTACAACATGCTGCCAGGGACACGCTCCCACTACCTGGGCGGCTGCCATCACAAAATGTGGCAAGCTATACGCGCCTCCTCCGCCGCCCCGGGCTTCTTCCAGGAGTGCATGCTGGGAAACGACCTGCACCAGGTGAGTGGGACCACCAAGTGGGATTGTGTGTGTGTGTGTGTGTGTGTGTGTGTGTGTGTGTTGGTTGGTTGATAGATAGATAGATAGATACTTTATTGATCCCCAAGGGGAAATTCAAGATTTCAAGGTTGGTTGGTTGGTTGGTTGGTGTGGATGTGTGTTGGCGGGGGGGAGGGATCTCGAAACAGGTAATCGAGTCTGCATAGCTGTGTTGAAGAAAAAAGCCAGTATTTGGCAAACAGTTTAATCCAAAGCGGTCTTTATAACGGTTGGGTATTGAATCTGGTTCTCCTGTGTCGGAAACGGGGAGGCTAACTGCTACCCCACCACCAGGGGCAGCAAGATTTGGCAGAGGGTGCCATATCGTGGTATCTTGATCACCTCTCCACCCAATCAAACTGCCCAGGCCAACCAAATCCATCTAATCTCACATCACCATCTCCACCCCATCATCCCACCACCCAAACTCTCCAGGATCCCCTAAATACCCATCACCATCCCCACCTAAGCACAAAGGGTTGAAAGCAAAGGATTTGCTTTTGTTTATGTAAAGCACATCGAACGACCTCTGTGTATGAAATGCACTACTGCATATAAATAAACTTGACTGAGGAGGTTAGGCAGCAGCACATTTGAAAACCCTTGTCAGTTTAGGTTCGCCCACTAATGGTGGCAAGTTAAAGAGCCTCCATCAGGTAGGCAACTCCTGTTGGTGGAGGGCCTTTCAGTCCTGGGCCTGGACTCTCTCTCTCACTCTGCACATTCTCTGTTACCCCTTTTCCATCGATGCTGTTCTGGTGCTGGTTCGGAGCGAGTGACAAGTCTCGAATCAGTTCTTTGCTTTTCCACACAAAAAGGGCCAGGACAACAGGTTCCAAATCGGCACCAACTTTGATTTGGTTCAGAAATAAAAACCAGTTACGTCAGGTGTTGGGAGCTGGATTTCAATGGTGTTTCGAAAAGCCACTAACATTAGCTAGCAGCAAAAAAGCAGCGTAGCCATAACCATAACAACGGGTGCTAATCAAGAGTTAATGTTGACTAACATGCTAGTTTTTCTAGCGACTGCAATAAATACACATGGGTCATTCCACGCCAAATCAACCAGAGCCCACGCACTTGCGTCTCAAAAAAATCTGAAAAAAATACCATGTGTGCCCATGTTACCCAGGAGACACTCTGTAAAATGTTTTTGTGCTAAGATCAATACTTTTCAAGTAACAGCCAGTTTTACAGGGGGAGGGGGGTGTCAAATTTGTTCTACCTCTTTTTTTTGTCAAAGTTCACAAGCTCATTGCTCAAAAACTAGAATCTGTCGGAGGCTCAAATTTTGCAGGCTGGTGCATAAATAAGAATAGTATGCAGTAAAATCACCACGAGTAGTCTGGATGATCCTGCATGGTCATAGCAGTCCCTCAAAGTTGATCAACATTTTATTGGAGTTCTTGGCTGGGCTCTGTTTAGGCTTACAGAAGACATATTTTTACTCAACATAGGCTCTTGATTTTTTTTCTCTTATTGAGATCAGTAGAAACACTTTCCGAAAAAGCAATGAAGAGAAAAGAAAATCCATCAGGGACTGAACAGCAGACCTCACAAGTTTGAAAAATAATTTTGGATCTCATATTCAGAGCACCATAACACCTTGTGGGAATATACAAAGATTTTTTTTATATTTTTTTCGTTAATCTGCATTACCTCTTCTTTTTAAAAACACCAATTTGACTTGTCTTATGCGAATCTTTCTTTCTCATTTTCCACCCTAAACATGGACAAAATGCACCAAGTGATGGATGGGAGTCATCCGAATCACTGTCGGGATTCCGGAGCCGTTTATGTGTTTCCCTTAGTGGTATAATGGCATGGTAAGGCCACGTGGTGGCGATCTGAATAGTTTAGGGTCAAATGTTTGACAACCTAGGAAAAACAATAACGGCGGAGGTCTACGCTCTCTGAGTGCTTTTCTAGTTTTCTCATGATTATACCGTGAAAGGGAATTCCTGATGTGGACCACCTGTGAGGGCTTTCTTAGTAACGAGCGCTCATTCGTCCTCGTCATACGGCAAAATCTCAAGCCAGTGCGGAATATGGAATATTCAGGTGCTTGTTTTTAGCTGAGAGTTTCAACCTCATGTACATGGGCCAGCTTTTTTGGCCGTGCTGCTATGCAGTCAGATGACTGGCTCTTAATGGTCTGATCGATGATCGCGGCAAGTTGTCCACTGATGATTAATGTTCTTCTCCACATGCTAATTTGTTGTCTGACGGAAATTGCCCAAAAAGTTTCCCTGCATATAGCATCACCTTTACAAAACATCAGAAGGGATTTGAAGCTAATTATAGTCCCTTTCAGAGGTGTGTGTGTGTGTGTGTGTGTGTGTGTGTGTGTGTGTGTGTGTGTGTGTGTGTGTGTGTGTGTGTGTGTGTGTGTGTGTGTGTGTGTGTGTGTGTGTGTGTGTGTGTGTGTGTGTGTGTGTGTGTGTGTGTGTGCAGAAATAGCCCTAAACATCAAGCATCTTCTTCTTTTTGGAGGAACTGCGTCGCCAGCTCTAACGTGGACGAATGGTCTTGCTCCTCTTCAGGGAGTATTTATGGAACTAACAGATTAGCTCCAATATGTCTGCTGACACGCCACCTCGACTTGTTTGTTGTTGTTGTTTTTTGTTGATGTTGTTGTTTACGCAGAGACTGATTCAAGGGCATCTCTGCAGAGGACTCACTAGGTCTAAAAGAGGACTGGGCCCGCCTGACCCTGGGTACTTCTGTTCTAGAACCATCCTCCTGATGTGCAAAGTATGCTGTGCTACATGCTAAATAGCTTCTGACTGATGCCTCTGTCATAGAGGTTAGATTCTCTGCCCGAGCCCGAGCCCGACCCGAGCCCGAACCGACCCGCGGGCCGGGTCGGGCCGATATTTCCCGCCACTATCCTCGGGCCGGGCCGGGTCGGGCCTTTGATCAAGCATTTGTGTTTTTTAAAAAAATATATAATTTCTTTATTAGCCTAACTGGGTGGGGAGACTATGCCATTATGCGAAATATTAAATATATCTTTTAGCAAAGTAGGCTTAAGTAACAAAATGTGTACAAAGTTGCAAGTTACAAAATGCAACACATCATGCGCACGGTCTCCTCCACTGGCACGCATCACACTGCTGCTCTGCTGTAGAACATTGTGTGGCCTAGCTTAAGCGCAACATGGAGATGGACGATATAAAGAAGAACATTAAATCAGGAGAATTAACTTTGAGCAAGTCTGGAGGAAAGTCGGACGTATGGAAGAGTTTCGAACAAGTCGTGGACAGTGACAACATTTGCGTTGGCGTTTCGTTTTGACATTTGCGTTTCTTCATTCGGATCCATTTGTGATCCATTTCAGATTAAACAAACAACGAAGTTTACATGCTTAGTCCTTGTTTCATTATTCATTAAGATAGGCCTAATTCAGATTTATGTAGTTCAAACAACTCGTAATTGTAGTTGAGAACGTCAGTTATAAGGCTCACGCATTTAAAAAAGTGTCGGGTTTAAATCGGGCTCGGGCTCATAATTACAGTTAATATGTCGGGCCGGGCCGGGCTCGGACACAACGTGCACGGGCTCGGGCCGGTTCGGGCTTGATTTTTTGGGCCCGATCTAAGCTCTACTCTGTCACAGCTCACAGGGTTTGCTTTGATCATTGAAACACTCAGAGAGTCTAGTGTTATGCAGAAGTGAGGACAGACGCTGTGTATACCAGGTCCTGAGGAAGCATGCTCTCTCCGATTAGATTAATGACTCACTGTGAGGTCATTCTCAAAGAGTAGCATAAACAGCTGTCCAAAAACATCACTCAGTCACCCACTCACTCTCTCATAGCGACTTATTGAGGCTAGCCTGGCACACTCACTTATAACAGCGTGCTGTGGCTTAGCTGGCACAACTTTATGCTGGCGTTAGCATTAGCATTAATTAACCCTCACCAAGTCAAGTCATATGTATGTACATAGCACACTTAAACACAATGTAATTTACCCAAGGTGCTCACAGAAAAAATACAAATAAGATCAAATATGTTCAGTAATAAAAACAAAAATACAGTATAAATGACAAAAATAAGAAAATAAAGATACAAAATAAATAAGTAAAATATAGCCGCAAGCGGCGATGGCGGGCCCGAGCACCTGCGGTGCGGAGACCTGTGACATTTCGGAATCTAACAAAGCAACATGTGTGGGTTGGTGTGCCTGTGCATGAGCAACATACATGCCCACTAAATTTGGTTCATTTTTGTGAATACATGTGTCAACCACAAAAGACAACATGCTAGGTGGCACTATAGAGTACCTAAGCGACACCCTAGGCCAGAGCTCTGTCCCTGACTAGCGGTAGCAATAACACACAAGCCTACCTAATTGTGTCAATGTATGTGTCAGAGCTCTATCTTTCAGTAGCGGCAGCAACAACACACAAAACCACCAAATTTGCTTCATTTTCGTGAATGTACACGTCACCACAACACAATCTGCTAGGTGGCACGCACTATAGAGTCCCTAAGCCACACCCTAGACCAGAGCTCTGTCTCTGACTAGGGGTAGCAAAAACAATTTTGTCTGTGAAATTTCTAAAGTACGCCTTCTGCCACTAAGATAAGTTGTAGGGTTTTAAATGTTCAAAAAAAGAGTAAAAGGTCCGCACACTTCCTCTCACTTAATTTACTTTATTAGTTCAAGGGTTTTAAATGTTCCTCATAAAAAGTCTATCCGAAGTCCAAATAAAAGAAAATGTTGCTGTTATTGCTACGATAGACCGTTAAATTTACATGCACAGGGTTTGTACACCATTATCATGGCCAAATTCAAGCACTTTTTAAGGACTTTCAAGACCAGTTTTCCAGTATTGAAATTGTGAGTGAACAAATTCAAAGCCCTGTTGTTTGAGGTCACTGTAGGATAAAGAACCAGGAAATTTGATACAACCTTAGCCGAATACTGAACCAGCAACTATCATTAGGTTAACTGAATGGGGCATAGAAAATGAGTGTTTGCTGCTCTGTCATAGGGTCATTCCACGCCAAATCAACCAGAGCCCACGCACTTGCGTCTCAAAAAAATCTGAAAAAAATACCATGTGTGCCTATGTTACCCAGGAGACACTCTGTAAAATGTTTTTGTGCTAAGATCAATACTTTTCAAGTAACAGCCAGTTTTACAGGGGGAGGGGGGTGTCAAATTTGTTCTGCCTCTTTTTTTTGTCAAAGTTCACAAGCTCATTGCTCAAGAAGTAGAATCTGTAGGAGGCTCAAATTTTGCAGCCTGGTGCATAAATAGGAATAGTATGCAGTAAAATCACCACGAGTAGTCTGGATGATCCTGCATGGTCATAGCAGTCCCTCAAAGTTGATCAAAATTTTATTGGAGTTTTTGGCTGGGTTCTGTTTAGGCCTTCAGAAGACACATTTTTACTCAACATAGACTCTTGGGTTTTTTTTTCTTATTGAGATAAGTAGAAACACTCTCCGAAAAAGCAATGAAGAGAAAAGAAAATTCATCAGGGACTGAACAGTAGACCTCACAAGTTTGAAAAATAAATTTGGATCTCATATTCAGAGCACCCTAACACCTTGTGGGAATATACAAAGATTTTTTAAATATTTTTTTCTATAATCTGCATTACCTCTTCTTTTTAAAAACACCAATTTGACTTGTCTTATGCAAATCTTTCTTTTTCATTTCCCACCCTGAACAAGGGCAAAATGCACCATAGAGATCTATTGAGAGATTTGTTTTGTATAGAGTAACCACTAGGTGCCACTAAAATCACTGAATCACTGAAATTGCCGGGTGGGGACAAAACATATTGATCTCAATGGTGCATTTTGTCCATGTTTAGGGTGGAAAATGAAAAAGAAAGATTCGCATAAGACAAGTCAAATTGGTGTTTTCAAAAAGAAGAGGTAATGCAGATTAACGAAAAAAATATAAAAAAAATCTTTGTATATTCCCACAAGGTGTTAGGGTGCTCTGAATATGAGATCCAAAATAATTTTTCAAACTTGTGAGGTCTGCTGTTCAGTCCCTGATGGATTTTCTTTTCTCTTCATTGCTTTTTCGGAAAGTGTTTCTACTGATCTCAATAAGAGAAAAAAATCAAGAGCCTATGTTGAGTAAAAATATGTCTTCTGTAAGCCTAAACAGAGCCCAGCCAAGAACTCCAATAAAATTTTGATCAACTTTGAGGGACTGCTATGACCATGCAGGATCATCCAGACTACTCGTGGTGATTTTACTGCATACTATTCCTATTTATGCACAAGCCTGCAAAATTTGAGCGTCCTACAGATTCTAGTTCTTGAGCAATGAGCTTGTGAACTTTGACAAAAAAAAGAGGTAGAACAAATTTGACACCCCCCTCCCCCTGTAAAACTGGCTGTTACTTGAAAAGTATTGATCTTAGCACAAAAACATTTTACAGAGTGTCTCCTGGGTAACATAGGCACACATGGTATTTTTTTCAGATTTTTTTGAGACGCAAGTGCGTGGGCTCTGGTTGATTTGGCGTGGAATGACCCCATATCAAGTTTCCTTGTTCTTTTTCTTACTGACAGCACTCGATGATGTTGAACAGCATGGATTGATTCACACCATATTTCAGGGGTGTGATTGGCAAAGGACAAAAAAGAGGAAAATATACCCAGCACCCTCAGGAGAAAGTTTTCAAAAATGACCCCTTAAATGATAACATCAGATGACTTTTATGAGAACTGTTGATAAACTGTGATACATATAAACATTATAACATATATCGAGGGCTGAGAACCAAAGGGGCAGTTGCGTAAGTGACATTTTGGTCAAAATTGAGTTATATATATCACCTGAAAGCTCTTGAGCTCTTTTTAGCTGACACAATTATAGAAGTAAAATATTTATAAATATAAAATGATTGACAAAACCAAAAACCAAAGGTCTTTAACTGTGAACATAAGCAGTTAGATTTGTTTTGGCTCTCTTGTAAAGTTGGTGAAATGTCACTTACGCCCCTGTGGTTCTCAGCCCTCGATATATATATAGATATACATAGACTATATTGTAATAAGTCTACGACTAATTTATAGCAAAGTAGCCTAGGCCTGCTCAAGACTAAACCAGATATGGATGAAATATGTAGGCTATCATGATCATTTTGCCAACAATGATGTAGTACCATGGATTTTCCTAGTTCATGACATGCTTTGTTTTCACTTAAACCAACATAAAGTTATAATGTTGACTACATGTTTTAATATAGGCCTACTTGATAACATATAGCCTGCCCCCTTAGTCCTCTAGCTCTAGTCCTGTACAATATAATATAATAGTGAATAGGCTTATTGATATATTGATGCTGTTTGAAGAGGTTGCTTGATGATATTTAAGTTCCAAAGAAAATCAAATTGCACCACTCCCTCTCCTTCCAAAGTAACATGTCCTACACCTTTCCTCTTAAAAACAGATGTCTGGCCCTACTGTTATAGATACAGACGGTTAGAAGGTTGCCGCCCCCTCTGTGGGGGAAAACATGCTAACATCACACATGAAAGTCAATGGGCTAACTCGCTAGCAGAAAACAAATGTTTTCCCCCACGGGGGTGTTTCAGCCATGGTTAACACGGTAACTGGGGGCGGTAACCACGACTATGACGAGATGCCGTCTGTATGTATAAGCTACATCACTTGTTCAAGTGCACACACTAAATGGAGAGCTAGGATTAAAATTCAAACTGTGCCTTTAAATAGGCGACTTTTTTCATCTATCAGCACAATGCTACAGGCCATTTTCACTAAAAAAATCAGCTCAATATTATGTGCAAGACAAGTTTACCAAGCATGCCAATGTGTTAATCTCTTAGCACTGTCGTCATACGTTTTCTCATAGTGAGATGGCTATCCCGAAATATGTTTTGAATGACGTTTTGAATGACATGGGGCGCACGGAGATAAGGCTGGAAAAACGCGACATGACAAGGTGATAACTAAACAATTTAGTTGACCTAGGGTAGACAGGCTTTGTGGCTAAAACTATGAAAACCAGTAGGCTAGTCTGTCACAGCTAACTTCAGGCACTGTAGCCTAGACTAGTTTACACGCGCAGAAATTAAAAGTCAATATTGCCATCACGAGATTGCTGTCATTATCGGAAAATCCGGACACGTCAAACTGGATGCGAACGCGTGGCAAAGCCAACAACAACTTCATAAATTACGTCTTTTAAATAAATAATTTGAGCCTACCGTTTCATGCCTAACGTCGACAGCAGATTTCTCAGCCCATCATAGGCAAGGTTATTAATGCATAGGCCTATAGCCTAATTAAACTAGGCTTAGTGATGGCAGATCAAATAATAAAAAAACGTTTTGAAGTCTACCCAGAGTATGTTTGCAAACGCATGCAAAGGGATAAACTATGTTCATACCATCTTCAATCGTTTCAAAAACTAGGATTAGGCAGTCTGCCTATGCTGTTTCAATGTATAGTTGCAGGAATCAATCGTTTGAAAAATATCGTTGTTTCTAGCCTCGTATGGTTTCACTTGGATCACACACACATTGCACGACTGCTCATATGAATCGGTGGCACCAAACTAACGTATTTCCAGACAGTGGAAACGTTTAGATTATTTTGAATAGATAGATGGTTCACTCCATTTAAAGGCAATTAATCACCACAACTGATTAACATTAACCTGCCTTGCACTGGAGGGAAATGTTCTTACCTTGATTGAAAGCTAACCAGTGAAGCAGACGGCCAGTTCTAGTTCTGTCATCTTCTCTCCTGCTTTCTAGATGTCCATGGAGAAACATCCTCCTTCAGTTAGGCAGAGTAAGTTCGTTGTGGTTTCAAACCCTGTCTATGTTTCAAACTTACGTCCTCCACTAATAGCTAGCATTAGCTAGCTTCCACTCACAAACGGTAGGCTACTCCCAAAATGTGACACATTTGAACTTCTCGTTACGTTTTACAACTGTCAAAAGTTTGGATTATGTTTCAGGAGTTAAACTGACACCTAGGCTATCAATGCTCTATTTGTAAGCTAAAATAAACTAGTAAGCACCATATCGCTAACGTGCATCACTTGGAGTTAGCTAGCTAGCTAGCTAGCTTAGGCCAAGATTTAAAACCAGGTCGAATTTACTACGGCTGGCCCTAGGTGCCTGTTGTGTTTTCCGCTAGACCTTTTCAAACAAGACCAACTACAGTAGCAGCTAGGCTATTTGACGTTCGTTATCGCACTGGGACTTGTTAATTACCGAACGTGACAAAAACCTGCCTTGCTATAACGTTAGCTCCCAAAAGGCAGGCTACTCCCAAACAGTGACACATTTGAACTTAACGTTACATTTTACAACTGTCAAAAGTTTGGATTGTGTTTCGGTAGGCCTAGTTAGGCTGTCACCTAGGCTATCAAGGCTCTATTTGTAAGCTAAGATAAACTAGCTAGTAAACACCATATCACTAACGTCCATCACTTGGAGTTAGCTAGATGGAGGAAACGAGCGCTTTAGCCAACTTATTGAACCGCATCAAATAGCTTGCAAAGTTGCGTTTCAACAAAACTGTTACCTTACTTTCAAGAATAACTCCGTAGACAAAAAGTCAAAATGATTGCACTGTTTCCACAATATAAATCCACGAAAACACTCAGTGTAGAGCTATGCTATGAGTCGGGGTCGCCTGGATCTGCACTGACTAACAAATCACATGATGTAGTGGGCGGGACAGTGCTCTCGACCACAGAATGTCAAATGAGTGAGAGACTTTTACAGACAATTGAGTTTCATTCCCTAGGGCATCAAACAAATAACCCTAAATAACTCACTTTCTGTTAATGTGTTTAAAGTCAAAATTGCAGCATAGGTTAATATGACTATTAGTATTTGTAAACTCATCTCATAATACTTTAGGTAAAACTATGTGTCAATCATTAATATGCTATTATAAGTGACAAAATCACAACCACACCAAACAACATCAAAACTTGAATGTGACTGTCACTACAACCACACTATCTAATACTCCATTCAATTTCATCCAAATTAGTCACTGCTTTCTGCCTATAACACCAACTTATTGTTCCTTTTATAAGACACCTAGGTTCAAACCTGTGTGTGTGTGTGTGTGTCTGTGTGTGTGTGTGTGTGTCTGTCTGTGTCTGAGTCTCTATGTGGAAAGCGGGGGAGGTTAGAAAGACATCCAGCTGGGAGAGAGGGGAGGGGTGGGAAGAACTGTGGGGGGAGAGTGGGTGAGCCACAGTGAGGGAGCCAGACCGTGCGCCGCTAGGCACACAGACCTATAAAAACCTAATAAACCTAAATATCTCACTTTCTGTTAACATGGTTAAAATCAAAATTGCAGCATAGGTTGATATGATTATAATTATTCATCAACTCGCTTCAAAATATTTTAGCTAAAACTGTGTCCACCACAATCATTAATGCGCTTTTAAAAAACACAAACAACACCAAATTCAAAACTTTGTATATGACTGTCACTACAAACACACTAACTAATACTCCATCAAATTTCATCCAAATTAGTCACTGTTTTCTGCCTATAACACCAACTTTTTGTTTCTTTTATAAGACACCTAGATTCAAACCTTCGCCATTTCAATATACTTTTGAAATTCAAAAATCTGGTCGCAATTCCTCTCGGGCAACCCCTCAAGATCATTTTAGTGCTTAAATGACATAATTTCGATAAACCGTCTAGGAGAAGTATTTCAAAATACATGATGTGCAAAAATCAGAAAATCTCACATAATTCATATTCTTCTAAGATTCACTATATAGTTTGAATGTAAAACTTGTTCAGAATAATACAACACACATGTCCACCAAATTTGGTTCATTTCCGTGAATGTATGTGTCAACCACAGTAGACGGCGCGCTAGGTGGCGCTGTAGAGTCCCTGAGCCACACCCTAGGCCACAGCTCTGTGTCTGAGTATCAAATGCAATTCTACATATGCCAGCTAAATTGCAAGAGTTTTAGAGCATGCCAAGTTGGTGAAAAATGTTACTGGTAAGATAATTATACTATAATAATAATAATAAGAATAATCTGAGCAAAAACAATAGGGCCTTGCACCTACGGTGCAGCCACTTTCAGTGGCCGCACCTCGGTGCTCGGGCCCTAATAAATATCAACAGCCACTTCTCTGACTCACCCAGCCCACCCGAGATGCTCTGGGGGGGGGGGGGGGGGGCAGCCGTTTGAAGGCAATCCGAAGCCAAGCCCAGCCAAAGCCACAATGTCCTCTCGCTGGGGCAAAAAAAAACCCCAACAACAAAAAAGATTAATCACCCCGGCCCCTCACTGTCCCCCTGTTGCTGTCGCAGGACGCGTCATACGCCAGCGTCCGTTCCTGCGGCTCGCCACCGGCCTCACACAGGCTCGTCCACAAAGTGGCCCTTGTCCGCGTTCAAGAGCCTGAGACAGAAGTCCAGTAGACTTGATGAATGAGTTACATTCAGCGCTGCGCAGATGGGACTTCTGGAAAGTTCCACGCGGCTGATTTATGAGTATGACCGTTGCACCGCACATTTGACAGGTACACAATCGCAGCCACTTTTTTTTTTTTATAGCTGTCCCCAACACCGCCAGCACTACCCCTCACGCCCCTGCAGCTTCCACAGCCAGCAGCTGCTCCACAGACTCCAGAAAGCTGTTACTTGTTGTGGAAAAGATGGATGGTGACATTTTTTTTTTTTTTTCACTTTTTGACACGGTGGGAAAGAATTACTCTGGTGAATTCCTACTGTAACATGCGCTGAAATTCCTTGTGTTATAGAACCTTTCATAGGACAATATGGAAGGTGCAAGCAAATTTTGGCAGAGGCAGATGAGATGTTCAACCCCTTGTGAACACCTTACAGTTAAAGAGTGGAGGCAATCATTGCAGACTGTTCCATTTCGTTCCATTCTCTTTCTCCAACCCTTAAGCTCAGAGCTCTATAGAGAGAGAGTGCCATCAATGCATTTGTCGCAACTCTCCATTTATATAGTTCTGGTTAAGTTGGTACATGACGGGAATGTTGGAATTGAACATTACAGTATAAAGGATATCTGGGTTGATTGAATTCAACCAGAGCCCTTGGGAGATCTATAAGGCTCGACAGATTTTCGGCAACGTTTCTGCGACGTATTCTCCATGTTTGCTTCCTGCCCTCCATCCCAAATCGCCCCGCCCTCGCGCGTCATGATAATTTCGTGACTGAAACCCAGTTATTCTATGTATTTTTATACAGACTATGAGATTCTAGAACCTTACATTGTTTCGGAACAGAATCTTCTGTTCGAATGTTCCAAACCTCCTGAATGGGTAAAAAAATCTAAGTTTCAAAGTTGTTTGTGCGATGCTAAACGCCTGAAGCTACTGCCCAGATGATCTCGGACGCAACACAGTTTGGACACAAGCTAAGGACACTGGAGGAGTGGGCAGGCAGGGTCAGCACAGGGATATTTAAGGCAAAGTTACGCTCGAGGGACTAACGCCCATCCAGTGTGCTCTTTAAAAAACTGTGGCCTATATTCTTTACATGGTGATCTGAATATAGCAGAAGACCAACGCCTATTTTAGCACACCGTGTTTTATTTGTTTGGGGGGAAAAAAAGAAAGATGTGGAAATGTTGTGATATCGGTGTGTACACTATCAAAGCAAGCACAACACACTGTTGGTGTATGAATTAGTTTGACATGGCTGTTGAGGTCTGGAGGCCTCTGGAGACATCACTTGTGGGGGTCTGGGAGATTAGCTCTAATGTTTCGAGTTAAACCGTGTGTGTGTCTGTGTGTCTCTGTGTGTGTGTGTGTGTGTGTGTGTGTGTGTGTCTGTGTGTGAGAGAGAGAGATCCACAAGCAGTCTGGTTGTTGTATTTTTTTCCATCTCCCTGCCTTCATGTCTCTAGTATCATGCTGTTAGCCTTGAGGGCAACTTAACCCTGCTTATGCATAGCCAATGCACTTCAAGTACTCTCTCTCTCTCGCTCTTCATCTGGGCTCAGCTAAGGGCTTGATAGCTAGGAGCTGTGACCAAGTGTAACTTTCCTGTGTATGTGTGTGTGTGTGTGTGTGTCTGTGTGTGTTGTCTGAGCTGGCCAGTGGAGTCTGATTAAAATACAAATGCCGTTGGCACGGAGACCTGTTGAGTGCTGGGGCCTCTCCGATCCGAGCTGCGTTCCACGCTCAGTTCTTCAACGTTAATGAGGAGTTCCAGAATCTTCTCTCCGTACCGTAGTGTAGTGTAGTGTAGAGTAGTATAGTGTAGTGTAGAGTAGTGAAGCCTTTCAGCTCTGGAGTGGCTCTTCACCCCTGTGACACGCAACACACAAAGCGCTTGGCTTAGTAGTTTAAATTGTAGAGGTAGATATGGGCTGATTTTATAATCTCTCTCTCTCTCTCTCTTTCTTTTTGTCTCTCTCTACCTCTACCTCTCTCTCTCTGTTTCTCTCTCTTTCTTTCTTTTCTCTCTCTTTCTGTCTCTTTCTTTATTTCTTTTTTCTCTCTCTCTGTCTTTCATTTTTTTCTTTCTTTCTTTTTCTCTCTCTGTCTTACTTCCTATCTGAATTCACCTCTTGTTCTCTCTCTTGAAACATATACCACTTTTGTTTTTTAAATATTCATAACTTGGATGCTGTGCTCCAATTTGTATGCACGTCCTTTTTGTCTCCATGATGAAACAGTTCTGAATTTAAGCTTTTTAAATGTGCTCATTGGGGTGTTGTGTCACGGCTGCCCTGGTGTGTAGGCCCAACAAAGACAGACTTACACACACACACACACACACACACACACACACACACACACACACACACACTTACACACACACACTTTGTGTTGCAGAAAGGGAGCTTGCTATCCTATCACCCGTTCCATATCATAGAAACACACACACATACACACAGACACACACACACACACACTTTGTGACGTGGAGAAGGCGCTTGCTGTCGTGTGCTGTGCGTCATGTCAGAGTAACAGGAATAGTCATGTGAATGACTGAGTGTGTGCTGTGTTACTGCCTCAGGTGAAATCTGGAGGCATCCACCCACAGTCACACATTGGGCTCAACAAGCAGACCGCCCCCACTGACAGTTACCACAACATCCCAATTTATAGCAGCCTTTGTGTGTGTGTGTGTGTGTGTGTGTGTGTGTATATGTACTGTATGTGTGCACGCTTGTTGGTATTGGCTTGTGTGTACGGTATGTGTGTGTGTGTGTTTGTGTGTGTGTGTGTGCTTGTGTGCCACTGTACTGTATATGCTTGTGTGTGTAAAGGTGTGTGTGTTTGTGCTTTTATGGCACAACGTACTGATGCTGTGCTTGTGTGTGTGTGTGTGTGTACTACTGAGAGTCGATTCTGATGACCTAGTTAATTTTTGTTAGGAGGAGAGTAGCTAGCGTGCTGTGATTCAGCAGTGTGGAATAATCTGAGGAGCAGTCACAAGCTCTCTGTGTGTTCCTGCCCACGGTCCACACCTGCTCATCATGCCTTGCTTTTACACACACACACACACACACACACACACACACACACACACACACACACACACACAATACACTAACACACGCGCCTCCGACCAGGGTTCACACGTCCTCATCATGCCTCGCTTTTACACACACACACACACACACACACACACACACACACACACACACACACACACACACACACACACACACTCACATACTCCCCTGCCCAGGGTTCACACCTGCTAATCATGCCTCGGTTGAACTTGGCACATGGAGCCCCTAGGCGTTGAATGCACACTTAATTAACAATCTGCATATTAGAGATGCGCGGATGAGCTTTAACGTCACCCAAACCCACTTCTAAAAATAAATCATCCACCCGCCACCCACCCGAACCAATGATTTTCTCCGATTTAGATACAGTATCCACAACCGGCACGACCCGATCATCATGCTAATGTAAGCAAATTCTCAATGAGTTATTAAGTCTGATGAAACATACACTTACAACATTTAACCTAAATAGACTAAATTACATGTCCAAAATAGACAAAACACTGCTGAGATCACTCTATACAAAGTTACATTGGAATGCCACGGTTTCAGCACTTTCCCCAACTTTACAGAACAAATTGGGATCAAATTCAGGCCTACGTTCATTAGAGGATTTTTGAGCCAGATCGTTGTTTGCATTTGATCCACGTCAAAATAAATCGCTATTTACAGAACACTTACAAGGCTCAAAATAAACGTAGACCTCAGTGGTAGCATGTGTAGAATCTCGACAGACAAATCAAAAAGCATTGTAAAAGTGTAAAGAGAGGTGAGCAAAACCAGGCTTTATCTGAAGGAGACGTTCCCTGACTTTGTTACGGCGTGAAATCAGTGGCCGAGTTCGGTCTTGCAACGCTGCATAGATCTGGCTGAAGTATCAGTCGTCTACCCACGACCCACCCACAGTTAACTAAAACGTTTTTGTTGTTGTTATTGTTGTTGTTGTTGCTTGTGTGCGACATTACCTTGTGTATACACACACACACACACACACGTACACGCATAAACACACCACTACACACACACCCACACGCATACATGTACACACATTTAGAGACAGGCCGTTACAAAACACAAGCCTGCATGTCTGCTCTGATGCAGACTTCCTTTTCATCCCCTCTCCCACCCTCACAGGCTGCCTGAGGCGGACACTCTGCTAATTTGGATAAAGTATTGCAATTAGCCCGGAGAATTCAGCAAGCTCTGGTTTCAGTTTGTCTCAAAACATCCAATATGAATATGAATATGAATATGAATATGCCTTTTGTGCTGGGGGAAAGCTCTCCATTTGAAAAGGCTTGTCTGTATACATACAGTACATACTGTGTGTGTGTGTGTGTGTGTGTGTGTGTGTTTGTGTTTGTGAATGGATGTTTACTTTGTGTGTGTGTGGGTGTGTGTTTGTATTCTTTTGAATCCTACAGTAACTGCATCCTAAGCTAGCTCGCTCGCTCTCCTGCTCAGGCAAGTGATTTTACACCAGAGCAGCTGTCTGAGTGCTGAATCTCTGGTGGATGCAGCAGTGTCCTATGCACTATGTTACTCATGGGCCCTCTCGGAATCTCTGAATGTTTAACGCTCTGTAAAGCGCCATGAGAGCTCTAAAGTTTTGGCGCTCTATACGTGAAATTTAATTGAAATTGAAATTGAATTTACTCACCTCATTCATAATATTTCTAATTCTCTCCTCCTTATGAAGAAGCCTTGGGCAGGGCAAAACCAAACAAAGCAGAAACTCAAGGGCCACTTGTAACTATGTTACTTGCACCTCATAATATTCCTAATTCTTTCCTCTTTATGAATAAACTCACTTACAAACTGAGAAGAGATTGTTGCAACGCAATGCGACGAAACACACCGCAAGAAACACACTCAAGGGCCTTTCTAGAGTGAAGAGACTGGCAGTATTAACTACTAACAGTTAGCATCATTATTTGTATTAAGTCGATTAATCTGTCGATTGTTTTCTCAATTGAATTGATTGATTGTTTAATTGTTATGGTGTCAGAAAATGGTGGCAAAGATGCCCAGTGTTCCCAAAGCCCAAGATTTTGTTCTCAAATGCCTTGATTTGTCCACACAACAAATATGCATAGGTTACAGTCCTAGAAGAGTAAATAAGTATTTAAGTTCAAGAAGCAGTAATCAAAAATTGATTAGCAATGTATTTAATATTGAATTGGACAGTTTCAATACAAGACAAAAGGGGCCCTCCAGCAGACTAGAGACGGGTATGTGTCATGTCTGTCACGTCCTGAAGCGTGTGACTTGTCATGACTATGACTGAAGCCGTCGCTCTGGGTCTCTCTGGGTCTCTCTGGCCTTGCCTGCCTTGGCTCTGACACGGCTGTGCTGTAAGAGTCAGCATGCTAATGAGGGGTAAATAATTCAGTCTGTCATTTCGCCTTGAAACTCCCTCACTCCCTTCCTCCCTCCCTTCATCCCTCCTCCCTCCTTTGCTCTCTCTCCATTCCTTCCTTTCTCCATCCGTCCCTCCAGTCCTCCCTCCTTTACTACATCCTTTTCTGCCTCCCTCTATCCCTCCCTCCCTTGCTCTTTCCATCCCTCTCTCTGTCCTTTACTCATCTTCCTCCCTCCCTTACTCCATCCCTCTCTCCCTCTGCCTCCCTCCATCCCTCTCTCTTCCTCCATCCACCCCTCTCTCTCATCATCCCTCCCTTACTCCATCCCTCTCTCCCTCTCTCCCTCCCTCCCTCCATCCACCCTTCCCTCCCTCCATCTCTCCCTCCGTTGCTCCTTCTCCCTCCCTCGTCTGAAGCCCTGTAAAGAGCTGGTGTGATCCACTGGGGAAACTAGGAGCTGATGTTACAGCACTTATTGCAGCAGGGCTCATCGACTTGTTCTTAGAGTTATGTTTACGTTTATGGTTTCTTAGTAGACACTTTAGTCCAAAGCAACTTACAATGACATCAGTAAGCATCTGCTGTAGGAGTTGTAGGTTTTAAAGGTACGGTCTGTAATTCTTGCAAAAATGTTGGGAACATATTCCATCCATACAGAGAAGCGGTGCTTTTATGCTTTCTTCACTTATTGTTCAACCCTGACCAAGATATCCGTCACTGACCAAGAAAATCCTTAAGCACTGAATATTCCGGTCATCACTGACTGCACTGTAAGACATTGAATATAATCGGTTGATCAGGAGATGTCCATGTGGATGTTGACCTTCATTTTCTGGCCTTGCTGCTGCTGATTATGAGGGTAATGATGGTGTTTGGTGGTCTGGTTTTGGCCGTAAACATAACCGATGATGATGATGATGATGATGATGATGAGGGTGATAGTGATGATTATAATCATGATGATGATGATGATGATTATGATGGCGGTAGGTTCTGTGGTCTGTAGTGGGTCCATGAATACGATTACAATGGCGTGGGTGATGAACAGAACCAGTGACGATGATGATGATGATGATGATGACCATGCATGCGATCATTACCATGGCGTGTTTATTACCAATGGTGTTCTGCCAAACTGAAGATGGAGATCAAGTCAGAGACGGTGGAAGACAGTGTTCTCCTGATGGCCACCCGTAGTGATGATGATGATTATGATGATGCTGACGGTCTGGTTGGGGGGGGGGGGGGGGGGGGCTCCAAGCAGACCCGCATTACAGCTGCAGATTGACTAGAGACCTGGAGGTCACGGCCTCATTAGTAGGTGGACTCCACCCTGACCCCCCCCCCCCCCCAACACACACACACACACACAGGGACGGGGCAAGTGCTGATTGGGGATGATGAAAGGGGGATGGGGAGGAGGAAGAGGAGGAGGAGGAATCGGAAATTAAAAGAGAATAAGAGAGCTGAGAGAGGACGAGATGAATAGAGAAGAGAGAGACATAGGAGGAAAAAAAGAAGAGAATAAGAGGAAAGGGAGTAAAGAGAAAAGAAGGGATGGTAGAAGACCAGCAGAGAGAAGAAATGAGGGATAGGAGTAGGAGGAGTGGAGGAAGATGAGGGGAGGAGAGGGGTGGAGGGGCAGAGGGGTGGAGGAGGGAGGATAGGGATGGAGGGGAATGACAGGAGAGGGGGAGAGGGGAGAGGGGTGGAGGAGAGAGTAGAGGGGTGGAGGGATACTGGGCCTCCTGGGATGCTGCAATCTCCCCGGACCCTTACTCCCAAAACCCCCAATAGCCCCAATCCCTCTGCCTCTGTAATGAGCTGAGAGTGTGTGTTTGATCCCACTGCAGCAGACTCCCACCACCACCACCACCACCATCACCACTATCAGGACCTCCAGGTCTCACCACGCACCGGCAGGCTTTTATACCCCTTCATGTTGGTCTGTCTGTCTCTTTTTTCTTCTTTCTTTTTTTTCTTTCTTTCTTTTTTTCTTTCGATTGCTCTGTTGCTATGTATTTACTGTACCTCAACCTGTCTAAGACTTCCTTTCTCTCTCTCTTTCTCTCTCTGTTTCTCTATAATTCTATCAGACCCTTTCTCACTCTCCTCCTCTTATCTCAGTCTGTCTGCCCCCTCATCCCTCTCTCAGGGTATATATTATGGAGCTCAGACTCCTCACCCCAGGGTTGCCTTTCAGTAATTGGCAGACCTCAAAGCTGCCGGCGTCCCGATCACACCGACCAACACTGGGGGACCCTACATGGGAAATGCTTCCTTTGGTGTGTGTGTCTGCGTGTCTACGTGTGTGTGCGTGTGTGTGTGTGTTTGTGTGTGTGTGCGACCGACATTTTGGAAGTGTTCAGATTTTGTAATATAGCCTGTTTGATTTTGATATGCACAAGGATACTATAGCGATTAGCTGTGATCAAAAATGGTCATCCACAGCCAGCAGTTTTCTTTGTATTTGTGAGCATGTCCTTGTATTGTACAGTATGCATGCTTTTGTATTCTAGCATTTGTAAATATGTATATTGTTCATTGTTATTAATATATATGCATTATGCAGTCATGTTTTTGTTTGGATTTGTGTGTTCCAACATCCATATGTTTGGAGTCCATCTGCCTCTGACATCAGATAAAATAGAATTCAGAGGCTTCTCTGAAGGGGGGGGAAATAACATAAGCAGCTGCAACAAAAGGAAGAATCAGAAGCATGTAGCCCCAGCAACATGGGTCATGAATTAGTCATCTTCGTCAGGGGTGTCTCTACATGAAAATCACATTCCAGACAAAAAAAAGAAATCGGTGTTATGCAGTGCATTTGGTATGCTTAAGCACCATTCAAGAGTTCACTATCCGAAATTTGCCAGTTAGAATAAATGTGGGATTGCTTTGTCTAGGTCACTAGTCAGGGCGTGCTTCTCGCAAACACGCAGGCTCTGCCCTGGCATTACCACTCGTAGCCTGTTTGTTTGTGACGGAAACCAATAAGAAAGGCCTCGCTCCAGTCGTTTCCCACGCAACCTAGACACAAATGAAAAACTGTAAAATAGACAAATCTAATATCAAGACAGTTGCTTGAAACGAGAGAGCAAACCATTCGTTGTGAGCAAAGTTAGGCCCATGCTGTTGCTTTTGTGATCGAGAACTGCTGCAGTAGCACCGGCAGGTGGGCCTTGACTAGGTTAATCAGGTTACTGGGAAGTGGAGGCGTGGCAAAGTTTAGTCACGTTCCTCTCAAGCTTCCGTTTGCAGCGTCATGCAGCGTCTTCAGATGATGTTTATGAGCGTTGAATGTGAAATGTTTGTGGCTGATACACTGGAAATGACTGTATTTCGTTGTAAGAATTGCTTTAAAAAGCTTAAAATGTTTACCATGTTGTAAGTCGCTTTGGTTAAAAAGCATCAGCCAAATGTAATGTCATGCAATGCAATGCAATGTAATGTAATGTAATGCAATGTAATGTAATGTAATGTAATGTTTCAGGACGGCGGGCTCCTGATCAACAACCCCACGGCGCTGGCGATCCACGAGTGTAAGAACCTGTGGCCCAACACGCCCCTGCAGTGTGTGGTGTCGCTGGGCACCGGGCGCTACGAGACGGGCAGCAAGAACAGTGCCACCTACACCAGCCTCAAGGCCAAGATCACCAACGTCATCAGCAGCGCCACAGACACCGAGGGTGAGTGTGTGTGTCTGTGTGTGTTTGTGTGTATCTCTCTGTGTGTGTGTGTGTGTGTGTTGGGTCTCCTTTGTTTGTGTGTGTGTGTTTATTTATAATATGACAAGTGGGAAAGGATATTGACAAGGCTGTAATTCGGCCGCAGGGGTGAGTGTTTTTTCTTTTACTTTTGTTATATATTTATTTTACAGGGACAATGCTTAGTAGCTATATGACCGAGATCGCTTATACTGTATATCGCCCAGAGGGTAATTACATTGCATGTTAAATGCAATGTACTGTTATCACTGTTCTTCTTATTATCGGGATAATTATTCTGCTTCCGACCAAAATCAACGATCAAAGGCTCTAAAACCACTGAACCGTTTGACGTCATTCAAGCACTCTTACAAAGGTCTTGAAACGGAGATTTGTTCTATGATTTTTCAAATGTGTGAACTTTATACTTTTTGAGATATTTACGATAAAAGAAATTAAAATTCCCATAGAGTTTACATTGAGACCCTTTGGCGGCAAAGATTAATTGTTACGTCAGTGCGCAGCTGTCAGTAATCAAGGAACTCTGATCCAAAGCCATGCCACCGCCGCTGCGCTGAACCGGGCTAAACGTGAATGTTACGTTATGTCTATTCATTAAGCTGTAACAGCTGCAGCTGCTGTAAACCAGGACGTTATCGTCTTGTCTCCTGTTAGGCCATTCCTTACTTGATTTGTTTATATCGTAACAGTAGCCTAACCGGTTTGCTCTCGGTAACGTTATCAACAGCTAAAGACAATCTAACCTAACGTCAACGTAAACACTGTATTTAGCTAACGACAACCAAACTTCCTCCAGGCTAACGTTTGGTTTAACGTCGGGGTAGGCTGCCAGGCGAACAGGGCTTACACAAGGGCTTTTAGCCATCTCGACAGAGCAGCGTTTTAAGTGAAGTCCAACCAGTTGCACCATTTAGGTTCAAGCCTTCTTCTCAGTCGCTTATTGTACATTCCTATTAGGACAATCACACTCACACACCTGGAAACGGTTTCGAAGAACATACTACTAATATTCTACTGTAAGCTAACCTTACATTTGCTAGATATCCTAGGCTACCTGTTGCTGCATCATCGTCGTTGATTGGCGTTGTTTGAGATTGTATTCCGTATGCCTACTTTTAACCTGCATTAGTAGATATGAAGGCTATGTAAGCTATCCTACCAGTCGTTTCACTGTAGGCTACTAAAGTCAGCTCTTGCAACTCGTTTGAAGTTGGCAACTTCATTCAGTCTTTTACATTCTAATAAATGAAGAGTTAGTTTCCAAAATAGCCTATATCCACAATTTTGATGCATTTTCATAAATCACTTTTTAAATGTGACTTTCCAAGTTGGAATTGTAATTGGGTAATTGTTATTTATCTATTCTTCAGTTTAGCCTAGTTGTCTTTTTAACTATAGGCCTAATATGTTTTACGCAGCTAACAACCTTTTTGCATTTACATGCAATGGTAATTCCTTCCATGGAATTACATTTTCTAGTTTGTATTTGTAGTTCCTGGGCGGGAGTCGAATGTTGAAAACATACAGTGAACTCTCTCCTGTCCCTTAGCATGTGACTTGTTCCAGTTTCACTTTGTGAGAATTGTACCATGCCATGCCACTGTTCAGCGTCTGGGAGGATATTTTTAGGAAGAGAGATTTGACCTGTATTTCTGTGCACTCTCATAATTGTATAAATACACACCTTGCATATCATACAATGTACATTTGTAGTGACTGCAGATGTAAATTAACCTAAGGCTAACTTGGGTACAATGCATCAAATGGTAACGTATAAAAATGGTACATGGTCCCTAACAAATAAAATTAAAAATTAAAAATTAAAATAAATTTTCTTTAAATTCAAACATTTACTCTGTGAACAAATTTCTGCCATTGTGTGCATAGATAAGTTACATTATATTAACTTAAAGCAGACTTTTGTCTATTTACAAAACATGCAAATAGTTAACAATAAGCAGGATGCAATTTAACTCATGAAAACAAATATAAAACCAAACCAAAATCAAATGATATCAGACATGAAGCCAGAATCAACCGCCAAGCTTGAAGCTGCCTCCTGTCCTGGCCCTACGCCCTCATTTCAATCATATTTTATCATTATCTCAGTGAACTGTAAAGGTCTTAAATGCTAAAACTTTGCATCTTTTTACATTTGTCTTTGTTCTTGATTTTCTTTACCCGGAGTATCTATCTTGTCAGCTTTTCTAATTATGTTGTTATGTCTTTGAAGTGGCTAACATGACCTTTAACACCTTAATGCCAGCCTTACCATTATTGTCTTCCTGTTAACCGTAATGTGCTGGATCGCTGATAGTGTGTATGCTAATAACTCACTGGCTCAGCATGGAGCTTTAAAGAGGCCTAGACAACAGAGAAACCCATGCACAAGCCACACACACACACACACACACACACACACACACACACACACACACACACACATGCACAATTTTACACCATTTTCCACTTTGGTGCTTTTCCTTTTATCTGATGGCTTTTGCATACAGGAGGTCAAACAGAAATAAATAACCAAGCTGAGGTTATTTTTGAACCTGACCTTCCAACCAACTCCACAACAAACCAAGCCACCATCAAATACCTGAAAAGCCAGGCACGCCTAAATGCATTTCATCAGCATATTGAATCATGCCATTGTTGCCAATACACAGATTAAGCAAATCCACAGCTTTACTTTTGCATTATTGGTGAAATGTATTTACAGAGCATTGGCACACAAAGAGTTAAACTCTTAACAGATGTCACCAGTCACATCTGGATCCTGTCTCTCCGGCGAGGATTAAAAATTCACGTAATCGCAGCTATTTTTAAAAGTTCTGATTATCGGCCTGACCTCGGGGTCACCTCTACGGTCCGATAGCATCAGTAGCCGTTACAGTAGGTGCCAAAAGCCCATCACTGCCCCCTTCACTGCCCCATGCAACACCGTATTGTCATGGAGACTGTTGCTGTTTGACTGGGAGTTGCTTGTTCTGAATGTGAGTGCACAGTTCTCAGGTTGTTGTGAAATGATGTCTCCATATAGTACAGAATCCTATAGAGTCATATTCATTTGGCTGATGAAGTGTGCACTTGAAATGTTTTCTAAACTGTGTAGATGAAGTCAGAGGTCAGAACAGCTGAGTTGAAATAGTGGAACACTTGATGAACCGTGTGTGTGTGTGTGTGTGTGTGTGTGTGTGTGTGTGTGTGTGTGTCTCTCGTGCTCCTCCTCCACCAGAGGTCCACACCATGCTGGACGCCCTGTTGCCGGTGGACACCTACTTCCGCTTCAACCCGTACATGAGCGAGGACATCCCATTGGACGAGAGCCGCCGCGAGAAGCTCAACTTCCTGCTGGAGGAGGGCCGGCGCTACCTGGAGCGCAACGACGTCAAGCTGCGCAAGGCGGCCGGCGTGCTCACGCAGGAGAAGGGCGTGGTCCAGCGCGCCGCCGAGTGGCTGCAGCTCAAGGCCGACATGTACGACGGCCTGCCTTTCCTCTCCAAGCTCTAGCGCCCTCTGGAGCGCAGGAGGTGGTAGTGCGGCAAACACACAAAAAAAAGAGGGCCTCAAGTTCAGGAGTGCTCGTTGACCAGGAGTCGGAGGGCATGCGTAGTGTAACACTAACGCTGTTGCGCAGCTTTTTTGTGATTTTTTTTTTTTTTTTTTTTTTTTTTTTTTTTACGTTTCTGGCGATTTGAAGCGGGCTTTCCCCCCGTCGATCCTCCACACCTCTCCTGGTGACCTATCTCGAGCGCTGTCCTTACCGCTCGTCCAAAGGTCAGACGAGATTTCTTTCTTTTTTTTTTTGTAATTCCACGCAGGCCTTCGTCAGAGAGGGCTCTTTAACTGATTGCCATTGGGATCATTGGCGGAGCTGGCCATGCCAAGACTACAACACATCGCTGTAGTGAGGTGGGCTCACCTTTTAACACCCATCCTGACTCGTCTGAACAGCTCTCCTGCTGATGCCCCCATGCTGAGCAGTAGTGCAACGTTGCAGAAAGGACTCTCTCGACTTGACTGACGCTCAAATGCATCATGGTGTGTTATTGTGAAAGCAGGTTATGCAGCAGTGTCGCATCATATCTTAATTACTGTTGGTCAGGATCATTTCAGATTATGCACAGGTCCTTCGTGTCTCGTGTGTGTGTGTGTGCGTGTGTGTTTGTCTTGCACTTTCACTGACATGTACTGTAGTTTTACATAACGAAAAGCCCTTATCAAGTAACTGTTTCAAATAGTGAGACAAATAATTTCACTGGTTTTGGAAAGGCAAGATGTCCACTTGATTTATTAAATAGTTATTATTTTATTTTATTTTATTTTATTTTATTTTATTTTATTATGTTTTATTTTATTTTATTTTAAGTTTTAGTTTCTTTAGGAACAGAGAACCACAACATTACCTTGAAAAGTGTTATAGTCCAGCCACTTGACTTTTATTCTGCTGGAGGACACCCCTTTAAGCACTAAAAACGTATGCTGTAGAGCATTGCTCTTCCTATGTATATACTGTAGTATGTACTAAATGATAGTGAAGCTAGGGATGCTGATCACACTGCATTAGCTTTTACGGCAAGTTATTCTGTTTTTGAACTAATTTGCATTTGAATGCTTTGTTTGTGTTCATGAATCATCCAACTTGAAGCTCTGTAAAAAAAAAAAAAAGAAAGAAGAATCAGATCATCTGACACTGCTGTACAGGAAACTCAACAAACCCCTGTCAGTAGATCACAGGTTTATTCATTCAGAGCAAATCAAATAAAAACAAACCTGTCTCGGATTCTAAGCAGGCAGTCATCTGTGTGTTCTTTTTTTATGGTCCATGGCTTAACACCTCTCTGGTCATTGACTCCATTGCAATGTAAAGAATTCTGATTGGTTGTCTGAATGCTGTCGAACCAGTTTTATATACCTGCACAGCAATGCTCAGTCATATAAAAAGAGAGAGAGAGAAGAGGGGGAGAGAGGGGCAATGAGTGAAAGAGACTGAGAGAGAGAGGGAGGAAGATAGACAGAGAGAGAAAAAAAGAGAGCGAGAAGCCTTCCAGGAATGTAGATAGACAGGCTGCGATTAATTGCTTTTTCCAATTGGGGCATCGATTCCCCCCCCCCCCGCTCTCAGTCATTGGATCTCATGGCACGACTTTGGTTGACATTCATATCTGTCTCCTCAAATGCTGGATCCACTCCAGATGACTTCAAACAAAGGACAGCACTGTGTGAGTGTATTATGCGTATGTGTGTCTCCATCGGGAGGATTTTATGAGGCCAACTTTCTCGCACCCTTTCCCCCTCCCACCGCACCACCACACCACCACCACCACCATCCTCTCTGGCACAGTGGGGTTGAGGAGCAGAGAGCCAGAGGGCGGAATGGAGGAATGAATGGGGCGGAAATGTTTACTTTGCAGTGACACATATTTGAAGCTCGTCACGACTCACAACACCTCACTGTGAGGGGGAAAAAACAAAACGCTCTTCTCTCGAGTGAGCGAGCGAGGAATCGGTGTGCAGCCGTCAAAAGTGACTTAGGGTAGGGTGTGCTGTGTTACTCTCTCGAGAAAAGGTACAACAGTGTGGTGATTCCAGCAGGTCCCTGTTAAGGGGTATTTTTGAGTGGAGAACTTTGACTTTGTTCTTAGATCCAAGGGGTCAGTGTGTTGGGGAAAAAAAAAAAAAAAACGTCCATGTTTACACTGCAAGGTCATACAGTACTGAACAAACACCATATTAACACAGAAATGGCACCCTGTTTCACCCTCAAATGTGCTTTAAACACACCATGTGCTCGGTATAAGCACAGATCTGTGAGTGTGTGAGTGTGTGTGTGGCATAGTACTGATCATAATAGACTGAGCCGTGGTTGAGTGTTGTTGGTACTGGGAGACACTAATTCCCTGGCGTGTGAATGAGTGAGTGAATATATGTGTGTGTGTGTGTGTGTGTAAGTGAGTGACGGAGTATCGATCATAACAGACTTAGCCGTGTTTGAGTGTGGTGTGGTGTGGTGCTGGGAGGCGCTGAGGGAGGAGGCTGTGGAGTGTGAAGGTTAATGGCCGTCTGGCCGAGGTGCCACTGATGCCTGATCCAGACGGAACCTTTCCACCGTTGTCTGGGTGACGGAACCTTCTGAGTGGTTCAGGTAGTCAGACTTCTCAAGGAAAGACGGAATAAGCGAGGGAGAGAGAGAGAGAGAGAGTGTGTGTATGTGTGTGTGTGAGGGGGGGGGGGTGCTGTTGCCTAGCAGCTGTTCTGCCTGCCCTTCCGTCTGGCCCTTGTTTACAGTGAGCAGACCCTGGTACAGAAATAATTCTACTCACCTAAAGTAATCATTTATTAATTAAACTTTTTGGTTCTGTAGCTGTTTTAAAGCCCTCCTCTGTGCGTTTGTTCATGTGTGCTGAAGAAGAGAGTACCATCATTTCCCAACTGTTAGCCGCAGCTTATACATTGACTTTGCTAAATTTCTTCAGCTATGAGGTTAACCCGCGGGGACCGTATGGTTTTGTTTCTTTTAACTTGCATAAAAACACTGTCCTGCAGCTTATCCACTGTCCTTCAGCTTATACACATGTGAAATAGCTGTGGTCCAGTTCAGGTCACCTTTCCCCCCAGCAGGCCTGAGTTTGTGTCTGGCACGGAGACGTAAATATCCTGTGTGCCTTATGCTGATGTCACTGCGGCTGGGTCTCCCAGGACAGTAACTCAACATAATCACTTTAGTCACAGCTTGTACCCTGTTGTTATTATCTTGCCCAAGTGAGCGAGCCTTTTCAGATAAACACCCAGACAGTCCAACACGTGCTGCTATCAGGCTGCCCATACGCACAGGGCTGGCACCTTCTGTTGTTACAGTATCCCCACCCCAATAACATCCCCATGTAAACATAGCAAACGTGTGTGTGTGTGTGTGTGTGTGTGTGTGTGTGTGTGTGTGTGTGTGCCCACGTGACCGTAGTGGGGAGGATGCGTCCGCGCTGATTAAAGGGAATAAATGAATGTGTCCCCTGAGGGCGAGTATGGTGGCTCAGGAGGGACAATTATTCAGTGGAGGGATTCCCCAGGAAAATGGATGGGCTCTCATAATCCTCCTGTATATATGATGAGAACAGCCTTGGGGCGTCCAGAAGTGACCATGGATCAAATGAACACACACACACACACAAAAAAAAAAAAAACAGATCAGCCGTGCTCTCTCTCTCTCTCTCTCTCTCTCTCTCTCTCTCTCTCTCTCTCTCTCTCTCTCTCTCTCTCTCTCTCTCTCTTGAGCTGAATATGGTGTGGGGTGTGCAAAATTATTATCACCCAGAACTCTCTCTCTCTTTCTCTCTCTCTGTCTGCCTCTCTCTCTTTTTCTCTCTCTCCCTTTCTCTCTCTTTCTCTCTCTCAGTTTGCCTCTCTCTCTCTCTTTATCCTTTGTGTCTCTTTCTCTCCACTCCTTCCTGTCTTTGTCAGGTTAAGTATACACTAATGTTCTACCTCTTCCATGTCACCCCGGCCTGCCTTGACTCCAAACGACGAGAAGGTGTGTGTACTGTGTGCTGTATGTTTGGGTCAGGCCCAGGAAGGAAGTTAATGTGTGATAACTCACACAGCAGGGTTTTTTTCAGTCCAATGCTCCACGTAATTCAGGAAGCTTAGTATGTAAACAGTTCCCCGAGTCCTGGACAACCTCAGTGAGACCATGGGATGAGTGCATACTGTATATGACTAGAAAAGAAAAGCAGATCGTTTTAAGACCGCCTTCTTCCGGATCTGGGGCTCTGTAAAAAGTGCACTGGAACAATTTATTTTGTTTTGATTCTATATGAAATAAATTGGAAATGATTCGAGGGTAATTTATGTTTGAAATAAATCTTAATGTGTGTTGACAGGCAAAATGTTTTCATTATATTTTGAGTTTCATGTAAACAGCATTAAATAAAATGGCATAGTGAGAGATGTATTTACGTATACAGTAGAGGTAATGTATGTATGAACTATGAGTTCATTTGTGTTACCCTGTATAACCGCCACTGTAATCCTTTAAATTGGATTCAGCTCTGGCTGGCACTCAAAGCATTTCAGTCATTTAATTTATTCATTTAATTAATTAAATGTATTCTCTCTTGTTTTCTTTAATGTAGCTGTAATTCACAAACTGTTTAAGTCGGAAAGAAACAGGAACCAGTGAAATAGCTTTATCAGGTAAGTCCGGATAGTCTGGGCATGTGAACGCCAGCAGGCTCACATCACACATTCACAATAGGGGGATTCATTCGACTCGATGTATCCGTCTTAAGACGCCTGCAAACGTGATTATTTCTGAGATTCTGATAAGTTTTCAACCATGACGTATGCACAATTCCGGTATGAAAACGTATCAGAATCTCAGAAATAATCACGTTTGTTGTCGTCTTAAGGCGGCCACATCAAGCCGAGTCCCCCTAATGGCAGTAGGTGCACTGGAAGAGCTTGACTGGTATCTGCAGGAGGGATGCCAATCCTATCTATAATCTATAATCTATAAACAGCTCCAGACACTTGGCTATTAACAAAGACCTCTAACATAAACACTACTGTGTGTTCTAGGTTTTTCCCCTCTCATCCACGTTTCCTTGTGTGCACTACTTTTTTCTGTTATTGCCTTGTTCCAGGGTCTGTGTGCAAGAGAAAAAAAGTAAAGCACTGATGCTGAAGTATTTGAAAGCTATCACATTGTTACTTCCACCAAGGAGATTATGTTTTCATCAGGGTTTGTTTGTTTGTTTGTTTGTTTGTATGTTTGTCCGAGTGTCTGTCTGTTTGTCTGTTTGCCTGTTAGCAAGATAACTCAAAAAGTTATTAATGGATTTCGATTAAATTTTCAGGAAAGGTCTGAAATGAACCAAGGAAAAAAACATTACATTTTGGGAGTGATACTTATCACCGTTTGGATCCAAGAGGCAGTTATGTTTTCGCTTGACGGATGTTTCTTGGAGTGCTTTTCTAGTTTATGTTTTTGTTTGTTTACAGTTCTCAGCAGGCACTTTTGCCCAAAGCAATTTTAATGACATCAATAAACATTACATGAGTATTCAAATGGCCAGTGTGCAGTGTGATATTGTGTGCTAGAATAAGAGGCATCCACTGAGTTCTACAAACAAAGGCATTGTAAACGGTGCAAACGATCCACACTGGCTGGGTACCAGGACCTTTGGCTACACCGTCCATCTTCCTCTGTGTATGGAAGAGAGAGGGAGAGAAAGAGAGAGAGACAGTGAGAGAGAGAGAAACAGAGAGAAAAAGAGAGATAGAGGGAGAATCTGCCCATTTGTCTGTCGTACCTGCTGCGTGCTGTTCTCACATGGTACCGTTACATTGACCAGACCGCCAGTTCAAAAGGCTCACGTGTTCCCCCTTGCACCCCTCCGCTACACACACACACACACACACACACACACACACACACACATATATCACCATACTACAACCCCTCCTTCTCCACCTAGAGACATTCTAATCTACCCAAAGGCACTGTACTGCTGTTAAAGAATGGCTTTCATTTAGTCTGAGCACATCAGTGATTTACTCGAACTCTCAGACCAAGGATAAAAGCTTTGTTTTATCGTTATTATTATAACCTATTCACATACAGACTATTAAAGGGCTGCTTTTAACAGCTGGGAAATCTCTGCTGGCCCCTCGGGGGCCCGTAACAATTAGCAAACACGTTTATAAACACCGACGAGGTTCCTGCTGCTCGGACACGTCCGAAGGCAAACACTCAAGTGAAACGACATATCAAACCCAATGGTGGACTCTGGGGAGCCATATTGGGGAAAGAAATGAATGCAGTAATGTGTGCCGTCATGGGTCCGTCCGTCTCAAGTTTGTGGTTTGTTGTTTGTGCTTTCATATATTCAATGAGAAGTGAATAGGGGTCAGTGTAATCTTTCTGACATACACAGTCATCCTATGGTCTCTCTCTCTCTCTCTCTCTCTCTCTCTCTCTCTGTGTACAGTATGTGTGCATGCGTGTCTATTTATGAGATCCATTTTGTGAAAATATTTGGTTTTGGGCTTCAAATCTCAGGGCTAAAAATGTCTCACTTTCTGTAACTAACCCTCTAGAATGAAGAAATAGAACAAGGAATCTGCAGTCACCTGGATGCCAAATTCCAGTATTGGTTGCCTACCATTTGTCATGGAAACGAAACCTACTTGCCCACTGACAGGCATTAACATGTAGAGCAAGTTCACTTTGTATTTCACTCTGAGCTGGATTTGTGCTTTCTTATTGTCATCGCATATTTATTTTATTTGACTAAATATTATTTTCAGATAGGCTACTTATCTTATTATTATTATTATTATTATTATAATTATTATTAGCCTATTTATTATTATTATTATTATTATTATTATTATTATTATCATCATTATTATAATTATTATTATTATTAACAGCATGGACCATTTCTAAGTTACATAACATCTTCTTATCTAGGGAAGTACACACTACATTTTCTTTTTATCATCTCAGAAGGTGTCGCCAAAATTTCCCACCCTTTCTTGGCCGTGACAAAACAGACTCATCCAAGCTCGATACGGCCGGTTACGGCTGCGCCTGCACAGAGCGTTCGCGAGACGGCGCTGCACGTTTGACAGCAGCAGCTGAACGGGTGGGAGAGGAGGACCACAGGCTGCGGGGAAGTCGTGCATCGCCGAG
>NC_085010.1:11232940-11235440 GCF_963854185.1 Sardina pilchardus | reverse complement strand
AATCACCCCTTTTATTGAACAAACCGACTGTGTGTACAGAGCAATCTCTTCAGAATATTTGCACAACCTTATTTGCTGAATATCCCTCTTGTTCCTCATTCTCCATGTCTCTGTATGTGCCCAGGTAATTGAAACCCGCTGAATAAATCACTATTGGGAATCAGATTCGCAAAGTGATTGACTACATGTGTCAATCAGTCAATGCGTAGCTGTCACAGAGTGGGTCTTATTGACCAATCATTGACCTGTAGGATCAGGTTTGACCTTTCCAATGCGTGTTTGGTCGGCCAGTGGAGATGGATGGGTCTAAGGTGTCATGGCTGACCCAACAGGAAGTAGTTATTCATGCCACAACAGCAATATGCTTTTAAACAGGCACATAGGGAAATAAAAAAACTGTTACTGATCCAGTTTTTTCCTGCCAAAAGCAGTTCCTGGTTAGACCATATTGAGGAAAACACACCATTACTTTGTTTATCTTGAATAATTTGAAGGATTTTGCATAGATATAAAGATATAAAGACATCGTTTTATGTTTCAATAGTACTCCAGTTAAGTCACTAGTATCCTACTACAACATGCTTCTTTGTTCAGAGGATGATTAACTGAGTGGTTTTGGTCAGATAGCAATGCGCTGGGTGTGTTGGGTCAGAGAATGCTGAGTGCGGTAGCCAGTGTGTATGTGGTCAGAGAGTGTGTGTATGTGTGTGTGTGTGTGTGTGTGTGTGATAGAGAGAGAGAGAGAGGAGATAGGGAGAGAGGGGGAATGAGCGGGAGAAAAAAGGAGAAAGAGAGGGGGAGACGAGGGGAAGAGAGAGAGAGGAGGGGAAGAGAGCTTCTCTCTTCTGAGGGATTCCTCTGGTCCAAGCCTCCTGAGTGCTGGTGGCTGTGTTGAGTGCTAAGGGGTGTGATGAGTGCTAGGGGCTGTGTTGAGTTGTGGTGGCTGTGTTGAGTGCTGGTGGCTGTGTTGAGTGCTAGGGGGTGTGATGAGTGCTAGGGGCTGTGTTGAGTGTTGAGTGCTGATGGCTGTGTTGAGTGTTGAGTGCTGGTGGCTGTGTTGAGTGTTGAGTGCTGGTGGCTGTGTTGAGTGATGAGTGCTGGTGGCTGTGTTGAGTGCTAGGGGGTGTGATGAGTGCTAGGGGCTGTGTTGAGTTCTGGTGGCTGTGTTGAGTGCTGTGTTGAGTGCTGGTGGCTGTGTTGAGTGCTAGGGGGTGTGATGAGTGCTAGGGGCTGTGTTGAGTGTTGAGTGCTGATGCTGTGTTGAGTGTTAAGTGCTGGTGGCTGTGTTGAGTGTTGAGTGTTGAGTGCTGGTGGCTGTGTTGAGTGTATTTCTCTCCCCCTTTATTTGTGTCTTTCTTTCATTCTTTCTTTCTTTCTACAGCCCTCTCTGCCATTCCCCTCTCTCTCCCCCTCTCTCTCCCTCTGTCTCTCTCCTCTCTCTCTTCCCCTTCTCTCTCTCTCCCCCCTCTCTCTCTCCCTCTGTCTCTCTCCTCTCTCTCTTCCCCCTTCTCTCTCTCTCTCTCTCTATCTCTCTCTCTCCCTCTGTCTCTCTCCTCTGTTTCTCCCCCCCCCCTCTCTCTCTCTCCCCCTCTCTATCCCTCTCTCTCTCTCTGGGGACTACTGTAATCCCTCTGGTGCCTCCTCCTCTACCAATCGATCAGTGCTGGCAAGCAGGTGCGTGTCAATAAAGCCCAGTCTCCAGGGCTCGTGTCTGGACCTGGCACTTATTAGACACCACGCTGCTGCCTCTGGGGTGTGTGTGTGTGTGTGTGTGTGTGTGTGTGTGTGTGTGTGTGTGTACTGTATACTGTACATGTCTTGTTGTGACAATAAGTCACTCTTTATGTGTTTCAGTGTGTGTGTGTGTGTGTGTGTGTGTGTGTGTGTGTGTGTGTGTGTGTGTGTGTGTGAGTGAGTCCATACCCTACTGAGTGGATCTCGTCTCCATGTTTCCTGAGGCTCATCCATTTGCACAAAGGGAGCCCTGGGGCTCAGCTCTAAGTCCCTTACCATAATATTTATCCTGGGGGGTCAGGATTAAACAGCGCCACTGACTTTGACATGAGAAAGGGCTCGAGGTGTGTGTGTGTGTGTGTGTGTGTGTGTGTGTGTGTGTGTGTGTGTGTGTGTGTGTGTGTGTGTGTGTGTGTGTGTGTGTGTGTGTGTGTGTGTGTGTGAGAGAGAGAGAGAGAGAGAGAGAGAGAGAGGGGGCATTTTTAACTCCAACACCAGTGCGTGTCAGTAGAGACAAAGTTGTTACACACCAATCTGGCTCTGTAATCAACACCCTGTGTAATTGGCTCATCCATTTACTCTCTTACTTTCCACCTCCAGCTGGTGTGTGTGTGTGTGTGTGTGTGTGTGTGTGTGTGTGTGTGTGTGCGTGCTCATCCATTTACTCTCACTCTCCACCTCAAGACTGTGTGTGTAGAGTGTTCCGGTGCATAATGGCTGCATCACCCAGGTGGGTGGGGGCTACACATTGACTAGTGAGGCTCCC
>NC_085010.1:11217940-11225440 GCF_963854185.1 Sardina pilchardus | reverse complement strand
TTAAACCAAAGTAATGGACTAGGACACAGAATTGCACACACACACACACACACACACACACAGGCACAATACAGAGGCCATGCACGGGGGTCGTACCCCCCTCTCTCTGAGGAGTGATTTAGGGGCGCACCACTCAGTGCTGGGGTGACAGAGGTGAAGGCCAACAGCCGCTCCCTCCGTTGCTCCCCCCGCTGCTCCGCTCCTGAACCTTCATCATCAGAAGGGGGAGTGTGTGTGTGTGTGTGTGTGTGGGAGGATTTGAAAAAAGTTATCAAATTCCTCCTCGGACAAAATCCTCCTCGGGGATTGTATGCGTGTGTTTGTGTGTGTTTGTGTGTGTCTGTGTGTGTGTGTGTGTGTGTGTGTGTGTGTTTGTGTGTGTGTGTGTGTGTGTGTGTGTGTGTGTGTGTGTGTGTGTGTGTGTGTGTGTGTGTGTGTGTGTGTGTGTATGGAGCATGGAGGGTGTATGGGGGACTCCCTCTCCCTTTCCCTATACGCATCAAGCTTCATCATGTGTGTGTGAGTGTGTGTGTGTGTGTGTGTGTTTGTGCATGAGTGTGTGTGTGCATATGTGCGCGTGTGTGTGTGTGTGAGAGAGGGAGATGTGACTTAATATTGGGGACAGACCATTTCCATTGAAATGATAGTAAAAAACTCTTGGTTTTATTTCTAAAATATGAACAATGCATGCTCTTCATTGAGCAGATGAGTGTGTACAGTATATGAGCTTAACCATTAACAATGTTGCACCAGATACACATGCTACCTAACATGATGCAATCCAATGTAATGACGACGCAATGAAAACTTGTTCTCGCTGATAAATCAACTCACTGGGTCACAACTCTTTCTGCCCGCAATCAGATTATTTCCTTTTTCCAAATCAGAATCAGAATTATTGGCCAGGTTTGCGTAAACCAACAAGGAATTTGACTCTGGTTAACTTTGCTCGTTGGGTACAACATTCAACAAAAAAAAAAACATAAAAAAAAAAAAAAATGATAATCTGATTATTTAATCTTAATCAGATTATTTCATGCATGCATGCTGTGGTCCTGAATGGCCCGTGTAGGAACACACATACATACACACATACACACACACACACACACACACACACACACACACACACACACACACACACACACACACACACAGACTACACTGAGTTCATCTCCATGCACTTGTTACAGTTGAGTCTTTATGGAGTGCGCTGGTTAATTGAGTGATGGTTTCACTCTCCCTCTATCCCTCTCACTTGTTGCACCTGTTCCTCCTGTGAATGGAAGAGCAGTGTGTGTGTGTGTGTGTGTGTGTGTGTGTGTGTGTGTGTGTGTGTGTGTGTGTGTGTGTGTGTGTGTGTGTGTGTGTGTGTGTGTTAGTGTGTCTGTATGGTGGTGATGGTGTTCGGGGGGGTCTCTGAAAGAGAGAAAGAGAGTAACAGGACCAGACAAAGAGCTCTGCCATTGCTACTGCCATTGCCATGGGCTATTGTGGTGACTGTCCTTGTGTTGGTGCAAACAGAGAAGATAGCTGTAAAGTGCTTCTCTTGAATGCCGATGACACAGAGACCGGCCAGGTGCCAGCTGCTGCAGCAATGTACAGCGACACACACACACACACACACACACACACACACACACACACACACACACACACATACACACACACACTTCCATGACTGTATGGTACAGTGAGTGGTGTGCACGGTGGTGAAATGTATATTTAGACGCGGAGCCAGATTGGTCACTCTGGTAGCCATCTGCTCATGTGGCGTTTTTTGTCTCCTTAATCCAACTGTACACGTACACGGCCCTCTCAGCGCCAGATCAAAGGGGAAACGGTAGGAATATCAGACGGGACTGTTTGCACTGCAGTATCCGCTTTCTAGGGCCCGGTGGTTTAGAGTGTGTTTAGTAAAGAGAGAGAGAGAGAAAAAAACAGAGAGAGAAGGAGAGAGAGATGAGAGAGATGAGAGAGATGATTGAGAGAGAGAGAGAGAAAGAGAGGGAGAAAGAGAGAGAGATGAGAGAGATGATTGAGAGAGAGAGAGAAAGAGAGGGAGAAAGAGAGAGATGAGAGAGAGATGAGAGAGATGATTGAGAGAGAGAGAGAGAGAAAGAGAGGGAGAAAGAGAGAGAGAGAGTCTTTGTTTGTCTTTGTGTGAATGGAGTGGGCAGCAGACTGTTTGGACTGTTGGATTGTGGTCTCCTTTTGTTCGGTGAGTTAATTGAAATCTCAGGGCCATTAAAACCATTATGTGGTCTGTTGCATTTTAAACGGGGGAATACCGTTACCGCCGAGATGATCGAAGGTAAAGAGAAGAGGATTGTTAAAAGCCCTCTATAGTTTGCGACTGAATATCGAAGAAAGCTGCCTCTGGTCTGGAATGAATCCAGATCAATTGAATGCAGAAGACAGTTTTCATTAGCTGCCATCCGTCGTCTGTATGACCTGTGTGGAAATGTGTAAATTATGGTGGAAATCATCTCTTCACACCTCTCACACTGATCCATCCTCCCTCATTTACGCAGCTGTGGCACACACACATGAGATCTGATTAGGCATAGAGACACTCATCGAGTTGTACACACACACGCACACACAGACACAGAATTTGGAGCCCTTGGAGTCCAAGTGCCAATTGAACCCCTCTCCAATCCGAGTACTCACTCTCTCTGTCTCTCTCTCTCTCTCTTCTTCTTCTTCTCTCTCTCTCATTTTATGCATCGTCATACATAAATAAAGGAAAAACCCTACATTAAATAAAACAGAACTCACAAGAAATGACTTTTTTTTAAGCTAAAAAAGAGTTCCCATCCAGATAACAGATAACTGCAGCCATCTGAAACAGATCCGGTGGACAAGCCAGTTCTGGTGCTGGCCACTCTAGATCCGTTCTAGTGTCTGCTGCTCTAGATAGATAGGTGTATGTATGTGTGTGTGTGTGTGTGTGTGTGTGTGTTTAGTCTAGTGTTTTCTTTGTCGTCACGGCAACCCAGTGACGTCAGCGAGAACAGGGAGAGAGACTGGAGGAGACAGAGTTCAGTTCAGCTCAGTATGGGTCGTTTCACGTCACTTCAACGTGGGTCTGTTTTTCTTTTACTCTTCTCTATCCCCCCTTCCTCTCTCTGTCTGTCCCTTCATGTCTTTTATCTCTTCCCCTTCCCCTCCTTACTCATCTTTCTGTCTGTTATTTGTGCCATATTCCATCTTTTTTCTCTCCTCTTCCCTCTCTCTTTGTCTCCATCTTTTTCTCTGTGCACTCTCTCTCTCTTTCTCTCTCTCTCTCTTTCCTGTTCCATTCTCCATATTCCTCTCTCTCTCTCTGTCTCTCTCTGTCTCCCTCTCCCTCTCTTTCATTCTCTCTATGCCTACTGAGCTCTATCTCTTCTCTCTTTTTTCTCTTTCTCTTGTCCCTCTTTTTATCTCTATCTTTCTCTCATCCTCCTCTCCTGATGTGGATGCTGAACAGTGTGTGTGTGTGTGTGTGTGTGTGTGTGTGTGTGTGTGTGTGTGTGTGTGTGTGTGTGTGTGTGTGTGTGTGTGTGTGTGTGTGTGTGTGTGTGAAGCGTGCAGCATCAGGAGCTCAGTACCAGGAAACCCCCATGGTGCTGAGACAAAGAGCATACTAATCTCACCGCCCAGAAGGGGGAGGTGGCCACGGGGAGGGTGTGTGTGTGTGTGTGTGTGTGTGTGTGTGTGTAGGTGGGGAGGGAGTCAGTGGGAGGATGTGTGTGGGTGTGTGTGGGGAGTGTTTTGGGGAGGTGACTAGAGGGAGGGTGTGTGTGTGTGTGTGTGTGTGTGTGTGTGTGTGTGTACTGTGTAGGTGGGGAGGGAGTCAGTGGGAGGATGTGTGTGGGTGTGTGTGGGGAGTGTTTTGGGGAGGTGACTAGAGGGAGGGTGTGTGTGTGTGTGTGTGTGTGTGTATAGATCAGTGGGCGCGTGTGGTTCTGCGCGCGTGTGTGTGTGTCTGAGTGAGTGTGTGGGCTGCCTTCACTCAGTACTTTCACTGGCCTCAGCACGGAGAGGCTGCCGGCTAACACACCCACAGTCACAGTAGGATATGGTCAGAGGACACACTGGATATACACACTCTGTCTTTCAAACTGGATGCGCGTGCACATACACACACACGCACACACACACGCACACACACACACTCCAGCCAGATGAACAGGAAGGACATTCTCTTAATCCACTGACTGTCAAGGTAATGATCTATGTCGTTTTCAGTGACTGGCAGGAATGCTGTAGGTATTTATGACCTCACTCTATCCATCTATCCATCTCCTCTCTCTCTCTCTCTCTAACTTTCTCTTAGAGTGAAATCTGTCTGCACAGGATATTTCTTGTGAAAAAAGATGTGCCATTTTAGTCACTTTCGTCAGTCGTGGCATTTAATCATAGTATCAGTGACCAGACTTGGCTTTTTTTCTAACTTTCCCAGGCGTCTCGTCTGAACCAAAATAAGTGTGTCAGGTCAGGTGGCTCTGGTTCTCTCGCTCTCTGTTGCGCCTCTAAGAACAGCATGAGAAAGATGTGACGGATATTGTTGTGCCAAAATACACACCTGGTGTCAGTTTCCTGAAGCTCCATGGAACAAGTTTGTGTGTGTGTGTGTGTGTGTGTGTGTGTGTGTGTGTGTGTGTGTGTGTGTGTCAGTCAGATTAGATATGAGATCAGGACATTGTTTTCTTTTCTGAGTTCTTTGAATTATCACGTCATCTACGCTATACAAATAAACTATGCTACAGTATGCGTTGACTATTTGATAGAGCTCAGGATGTCAGGATAGTGAGTGTGAGTGTTTTGAGAAGGTGTCTGCTCTTGCCCTGCATTGCTTCACTGATCAGCAGTTAGCATGACAGAATGCTTTGTTGTGTCTGTCATTGCCAATGTGGATGAGTGATTGACAGCATTGACACGGAATGCTTATTTCTCTCGTAAGCAGTTAGCATGACAGTTCATGGATAGAAGAGAATGCCTGTGTTGTCTTTCTCTGTTATTACCAGTAAGGATGAGTGATTGACAATAGCCTACTGGGACTGAATGATTTCTATGGTTAGCAGGTATCAGTTAGCAAGACAGTTAGTGTATACTGTTGGTGTAGAATGGCTAATGTCTATTCTGTGCTCTCTCTGTTATTATCAGTAAGCATGAGTGATTGACATGTATTGAGTCTGAATGATTATTTCTCTGGTTAGCAGTTAGCATGACAGTTCATGGGCTATTGAAGAGAATGGCTCTGTCTGTTTCAGTGGCATCTCTTTTATTATTAGCTAGAATGAGTGATTGACATTAGTGAGACTGAATGGTTATTTCTCTGATTAGCAGTTAGCATAACAGTTGGTGTATAGGTGGAGAATGGCTGTCTGTTCTGTGCTCTTTCTCTCTTTCTCTCTCTCTCTCTTTTTCACTAAGGAGGAGTGATTGACTCTGGAGTGATGTCTCTTGTTAGCACTTAGCAGTTAGCAGCTAGCATGACTGTGGTGCGGCGCGGTGCGGCATGTTGAGTTATGAGGGCAGAGAAGAGTGGAGGGATTTTCTCTCTCAGAAGCGACGCGCTCGAGGTGTCAGGCGGCTGCTGGCGTGATGAAGCACTTTTAGATTTGTCACTCAATAATGGATGCGGTTTGAGCCATTCTCCCTGGGGCTGAGGTGGGGTTGGTGGTGTGTGTGTGTGTGTGTATGTATGTTGGGGGAGGGGGGGGGGGGGGGGGGGGGTAGTGTGAGTGCTTTCTCTCTCTCGCTATCCCCCTGTTTTATGCTGCGGCTCAGTAGCCATGGCAACGCTTCAGGTCACCACAGTGTGTTTTGAGCCTGTCAGCTTTTCCCTTCTGTCTCTCTCTTTTTCTTTCTTTCTCTCTTTCTCTATCTCTGTCTATCTCTCTGTATGTGTGTGTGTGTGTGTGTGTGTGTGTGTGTGTGTGAGCAGCTGCCATGGACGGCTTCATAGGGTGTCAGTGATCATGCTGTCATTTGAAAATAGCAACACACTGCCCCCCCCCCACACACACACACACCAACACCAACACATATACACACATGCACACGCACACTCACACAGACACACACACACACACACACACACACACACACACACACACACTCATATGCACAGGTACGCACACACACACACACACACACACACATGCACAATTCCTCCATGAGCCCCATGTTATTACTGTGGCTCTATTGTGTTGGCGTTCACTTGGGCTGAGCTAGAAAACCATCTCCAGAGGGCGAACGTGTGTGTTGTGTCTGCCTGCCATGTTGAGTCTCCTGATGAGAAATTAATGTGTAAATTATGATAATGCATTCACACTCACGCCGGCTACCCAGCTCCCGTGTAGCCTATACGCATGTGTGTGTGTGTGTGTGTGTGTGTGTGTGTGTGTGTGTGTGTGTGTGTGTGTGTGTGTGTGTGTTCCCGTGTAGCCTATACGTAGGTCCCGCTGTGCTGGAAGTGCCCGGGACCCCTCGCCTTGCAATCATGTTGTCTATTGATTTAAAGGGATGTCCTGTCTGTTTGTGCAGAACTGGTAAATCAGCACTGGTCCCTGGGGAGCGCAGGACAGCCATTCATTTGTGGTGGGATGCGTTTTATTGGTCAGGATAAGATATGTGTGTGTGTAGCAGAGCATTCTTCTTTTTGTTATTTGACGTTTTTTAATGCAAATATGTGTGTGTACGCTTTATATATATATAAAATGTACACAAGTGTGTGTGTGTGTGTGTGTGTGTGTGTGTGTGTGTGTGTGTGTGTGTGTCTGTGTGTGTATGTGTGTGTATGTGTGTGTGTTTGTGTTTATGGGGTTGTGAAAGATATGGCTAGTTTATGGTTTCAACACAAAATATTGACAACATTGAATTCCACAATGAATTAAAACAAAACAATAAAACTCTTGAATACCTTAGGGAGACTTTTTTGAAAGCAGCAATTTGTTTTGTTGCGGAGTAAATGCAATGTCAAAATCTAGTATGTTAAGCTGGATTTAAGGCGAGACTGTACTGTCCGGTGGAATTCCGCCATCCCATATTACTGAACCGCATGCACCTCGTCGCCATAACGACTCAGGGTTTATGATAAATGCTCCCAGTGTTCCAGTAAGATAGTGGCTCAGATTCCCTGCATAGCTGGGAAGACTGAGGTTGAGTTGCAGGCAGCATCCAGCCAAAATTGTTCCTGTCATCTCATTGTGTGTCAAAGTGGTGATGTTGAGAATACACACACACATGTACACACACACTCACATACACACACACACACACACACACACACACACACACACACACACACACACACACACACACACACACACACACACACACACACACACACACACATGCACACGATCGTGTGCGCACACACACACACACACACACACACACACACACTCACACACGCACACACAGTGTCTGCATGGATTCGTGTATCTCTTGTGAGAGCCCTGGTCAGAAGCACACTCAGTGAGCTCCTAGACAGGAGATCAGTGG
>NC_085010.1:11210440-11212940 GCF_963854185.1 Sardina pilchardus | reverse complement strand
TGACAATTTCTGATGATGCTGCATGGGCTGATGATGATGATGGTGTGTGTGTGTGTGTGTGTGTGTGTGTGTGTGTGTGTGTGTGTGTGTGTGTGTGTGTTGCCTGAAGGGGAATCAAGTATTTTCTTATTCATGATGTGAGTGTGAGTGTTCACCATGCATATGAAAACTGTGATCTGGGCTTTTTTTACTTTTTTATTTTGATTGACTATCGAACTCCTCCATGGGGGACACAGACAGGAGAAAGCAAGACCATGATTAGCTATGCACAGACGCATTTGATAGACATCCGTGGTGCCCAATGAACGGATCTGGGCATTCTTTTTTTTTTTTAAATACGAGAAAATGAATGTTGGTTTGCCAGACCACATCTCATTGAGAAGTGGTAGGCGCTAGCCAGGTTACCCTCCACCTGTAAAAAGTTGGATGTGCGTGCACTCCCTGCAACTTTGCGTTGCTGTTTCCCACGTTGGACTCAGAGTCCTTGGCAAATGTCAAATGTCCAGTTGCTCAATAGCCTCTCTGTATTCATGGGTGATAGCTGCAGCACGCTGGCATGGTGGGCAGGGTTTGCTCATTTTACTAATCAAATGTTGCATGTGCGTTTGGATAGATTTGCCTGCAGAATATGAATCACAAGGCTTGTTTTCTAAATGGGTCGTTAAACACAAATGAGTTGATATGATATGGCCTGTCTCTCTTCAGTTTGAAACCCCCCCCCAAAAAAAAAACATGTGTTGTATTATTTCTCATCCTTGTGCGTGTCGGTTGTGTGTTTTCATCATGAGTGCTCTGATGTTTCCTTATAGTAACGAGGGAGGGAGAGCTATTCAGGCACCCACCTGGATGGGAGTTGTTAAGGAACTGAGGCCCAGATTAGGGGCCTTTGTTGGGGCTCTCAGCACACAGCTGTGGGGTCTGTTCTTTTTCACAGACAAGAGAGAGAGAGAGAGAGAGAGAGAGATAGAGAGAGAGAGAACGTATACTACTACAGTATACTGTATGTACTAAGAAATGCTTTGGCAATACAAATTGTATTTTTTTGTCATAACAATGAAGCTCAATTGAATTGAATTAAAATTGAGAGAATAAGAGAGACAGAGAGAGAGAGAGAAAGAGAGAAAGAGAGATAGATAGATAGATAGAGAGAGAGAGAGGGAGAGAGAGAGAGAGAGAACTATCCCAGAAATGAATTAACCACCACATCTCTGCTTCAGAGGGAAGGGGGTTCACTACAACAAATAGGCAATAGAGTTCCTATTACAGTATGTATCAGCTTTGAGTGGAAGGGTATCACAACAAGGCAGGTGTGGATGAGCACAATGCACTGAGTTAAACTGAGTTGGTTATGGCTGTCTGCTGTAGAGATGGATGTTGGCCTCAGGTGTTGCACACTCTGAAGAAATCTCACCTGATTATTTATGCATTACGCCAACAGCAAGGTGTCTGCTTCAGCCACTCACTGCGCTGTGCTATATTTATCACCACTTACTTACTGGGCCACAGAAACGAAAACGTGCACCATGTCTGTCTGGTTTCATTTTTAGTCCAGTGTTGTCGAGCAAAATCACCATGTCCTTTTTCACCATAATTACTTCCAACATCTGGTTTGCTGTTTCAGGAAGAATAGAAAATCAAATCAGCAAGCCAGTGTAATTTTTTTTTTTTTTTTCTTGCTCTGCTCCGATGTGTGTTTCTCTCTATACTTGAGAGGGTTGAGTCAGAACTGGAGGGGGTTTTGAGAAAGTGAGTGTGTGCGGCCACTGCATACAGTATGTGTGTGTGTTTTCCCTATAACAACTTCTGCAGTGAACAGTAACTACAAAAAACATGGCTATTGAAGACACAGGGTTTTGCATTCATATCCATCCTCAACTCTGCTGTACAGAAAGCTTTGGAGTTTGCAGTTGCCAGTTTAGTGGCATTGGCAGTGTAGTGGCTAAGCAGCAGTAGCCAGAAAGATGTGGGTTTGTCTGAGCTAGAGATAGTTTGAGAAAGCTAATGCTCTGCTACAAAAGTGCAGTCACTGTACGCGTGTGTGTGTTAACATCTCCTGTTACAGCAGCCACACAAGACATGACTATTGAAGATTTGTTTTACTCCAATTCACTTTGAGGGTATCTACACGGTGGCATTGTAGGGCCTAAGGAGCTGCAAGCATGCATTTGCAAGGAAGGGCTTTTCTGTCTCTATTGTGATAGGACAGTGAAGAGGTTGACAGGAAGTGAGTGGGAGAGAGAGATGGGGCGGGTTTAGGAAAAGACCCGGGTCGGACTTCAACCCGGTGGGTCTCTGTGGGCGCTTGGACCTATTTATCCCCTTCAGACCTGATTTTTTTCTGTTGAGCAAAAAAAAAAAAACATTATCCAACTGATTGTTACTCCTCTCTAATGTAGATATAAAGGGAAAACATTTTTTAAACATTTTGCTAAATAGTTTCTTTTTAGTTACAAGTCATAACTGCATTCAACTGTAACAAATCATTATTCAAATGGTGAAA
>NC_085010.1:11200440-11205440 GCF_963854185.1 Sardina pilchardus | reverse complement strand
GGGCAGAGGAGGGTGGGGAGAGGGGGGGGGAGAGGAGAGGGAAAAGGGAGGGGAGGGGAGAGGAGAGGGCAGAGAGGGTAGGGGGGGAGGATTTGAGGCTGAGCCAAGCTGCCCCAGGCTGGGACTGGTGTGCTTGGGCTGACTGACTCCCAGCTGGACTGGTCCCCCCAATTTGGCTCCAATGTGGTGTGTGTGTGTGTGTGTGTGTGTGTGTGTGTGTGTGTGTGTGTGTGTGTGTGTGTGTGTGTGTGTGTGTGTGTGTGTGTGTGTGTGTGTATGTTAGTGCTATTGCGTATGCATGTACATGTATGTATGTATGTCAGGCCTTTTTACATCTCTGAGATGGATGGAAACTATAGAAAATAATAAAACTGTGTTCTGACTGACAGAAATGAATCAGAAAAACATTTTGTGTTTTATTAACACCCTGCGGCATGCACAAAATACTCACTTTGTGTTGGAGACACAAGAAAACAATGGATCTTGTTTCCTCTGTGTAAAACTCTCTTGTAGATTTCCTCTCATCCTCTCTGTGTAAAACTCATGAACTAATGTTATGTGAATGAGTGTGTCCTGATGGTCCTGCCCGGTGTCTTTTGAACACACTTCTCTGCATAGCCCTTGAATAGAGGATAAATCAAATGTACGTTAAGTGCTGAAGGACAGTTTGTGTGTGTGCGTGTGTGTGTGTACGTGCAATGCATGCATGTGACTGTATATGTGTGTGTGGATGGATGGATGTGTGTGTGTGTGTGTGTGTGTGTGTGTGTGTGTGTGTGTGTGTGTGTGTGTGTGTGTGTGTGTGTGTGTGTGTGTGTGTGTGTGTGTAGATGGATGTATCCTTTTCCCATAATTGCTTAGTCACTCTGTGCTCAGTAGTCAAATCCCTTACCTTGCAGCTCGTGCCACTGTCACCCAACCCGTGTGTGTAGGCTTTGAGCCGCCATGGAGGACAGTTTCACTGACCTGAATGTGATGTGACAGCACTTTGTGGCAGCTGCAGAGATATCCCTCTTGATCCCTCCATGTTGGCTCCCTATGTCCATACCCATTGACCTCTGTCCACACACATTTCCTAGTGGGCAAAAACGTTAACATATATGGGCTTGAATGACATAACAAAATAACTGTAAGACAGAGAACAGAATGTAAACATTTGTAAAAACAAAATAATAATAATAACAAATAAACAAAGAGGCTCTTCTTTTGGCTCTGATAGTGGTCAAGGAATGTGCTGACATTGTGGGTGGGCTGAGTTCCTCATTGTAGTGACTCACCGGTGATGTCTCATATGTACTTAGGCAGGCTGGAAGGTTGCAAAGTTGCAAAGTCACTTTGACGCACAGTTGGGAGGATCTCGCTCAGAGAAGATTAATTTAACAGAATGTGCCACGTTGCGTTAATCCAGCTATTTAAAACACATTAATAAATTAAAAAGATTAAGTCGTTAATATTTTTGAACTGACTCACAATTCTCCATGGCAGACAGATGAAGGAGATCTAGACCATGTGAATTATATGCAGTATATGCACTGTATATTTTATATACCCTCCTGCACAACAACAACAACAACAACAACAGCATCCAAAAAGCCTAAAAATAGGCCAGCCAGACCAGTTTAGTTTCAGTTCATCTCCCAATGTCCTTAGTCTTGACCCCTGAGGCGTTGCATATGGATGTACTGTATACAATATGTATGTCTGTCTGTCTGTATGCATAGAGCACATACAGTCTAAACTCTCCCTCGTTAGGTTCTCTCTCGGGCGTTTAGAGGAAACGAAACCTGACATCTTCACACTCACCTGACTGCCAACACGTGTAGATTTTCAGCTCGGATGCTCCATTGGTTGTGAAGGTTTTGGTGATCTTGTGCTGCGCCAGTTACAAACTAAAAGTTCAAATACACAGTAAATATTTACACCCATTAACATATAGAGAACCTTAATTTTACATTCATTTATTTCAATGTTCTATGAGGAAAATATAAATATTAGGAAAAAATATACATCTGGATGAATTAAGTATCTATCTATCTATCTATCTATATATCTAACTATCTATCTATCTATCTATGCATCTATCCATCTATCTCTATATCTATTTATCTATCTATCTATCTATCTATCTATCTATCTATGCATCTATCCATCTATCCATCTATCTCTATATCTATCTATCTATCTACTGTATCTATCTATCTATTTATCTAGCTATCTATATGTTTTTTTGTTGCCACATCAGCACATTGCCTTGGTACAGATCTGTAGTTGTAATGTGCCTATTGTGTCAGAATAAGAGACACATTTTGTCTGGGTGTTGCTAAAAAAAGATATGGTGGCCAGAGTGAAAGGAGCATAGTCCCATTTAAGGGTTAGACATGGAGGTTCATTTAGAAGGTAGCATTATAATTTGGAGGTTTCTTTAAGAGCTAGCGTTATTCTTTCTGCAGGCTCTGGGTTGAGACTATTACTAGGTTAGATACAATGAGATTCAACTTTATTGTCCCTGTACAGAGACAACTAAATGCAGTTAGCGTCTAACCAGAAATGTAACAAAGCAGAAAAGTGCAATGTTAACAGTAGAGACAGGTAGTGTGGTATGAACAGTACAGTGATTTCCTGTGTATAAGCCGCAGGACAGTGTTTTATGCCAGTTTAAAGAAACAAACCCATAATGATACCATATTACTGTAACTGCCCCCGTCTATTGAAGTCTGAAGTCTTGCAAAATCAATGCAATATAGTAAGTCGTGGCTAATAGTTGGGAAATTACGGTATGGCATATGATACAATGCAGACAGTACTATACAGTTAAGCAAGCGGTATAGTTTACATTAAGGATATGTGCAGTCAGTGTATTAACGGTAGCATTATATGAGCACGATAAATATGGATATGCAGTATAAACAGTAGGCACAGATGTGCAGTGTATTGGCAGTAGAATTACAAGAGTAGTAAACATACAGTAAGTGTTCAGTATGAACAATATAAACAGATATGTATACACTTGACTATAGAGTATAGCCTGTCATAGAGTTTATGATACTGAAGTGTAAGGCCCTCATCCTTAGCCCACACTCCTGAGACTTGACTATTGTGGTCACGACACACACACACACACACACACACACACACACACACACACACACACACACACACACACACACACACACACACACACACACACACACACACACTCCTGAGACTGAGGGAACAGAAGCTGCTGGAGCTCACTGTCCTGCTCACTCAGACTATTGTGGTCATGACACACACACACACACACACACACACACACACACACACACACACACACACACACACACACACACACACACACACCAAAACTGACTGCATCGCTCTGATGATATGTTACAGTCCCTGTGGCAAAACTGCTGCAGGAACATGGAGTAAGAAAGAGAGTGAAATTGTGTATGTTTGTGTGTGTGTGTGTGTGTGTGTGTGTGTGTGTGTGTGTGTGTGTGTGTGTGTGTGTGTGTGTGTGTGTGTGTATGTGTGTGAGAGAGAGAGAGAGAGAGAGAGAGAGAGAAAGAAAAAGAGAAAGAAAAAGAGAGAGCAGGAGAGAGAGAGAGAGAGAGAGAGAGAGAGAGAGAGAGAGCCTGACACAGTCACAACTCAGTGAGCATCCGGTGTAGGGAAGAGCGCGACTATGTGTCATCTAGACTCAACATCTCTGTGTGTACTGTATCTCTCTCTCTCTCCCTCTTTCTTTCTCTCTCTCTCCCTCTCTTTCTCTCTCTCTCTCTCTCTGTACACACACTGCACACTATGTTCTGAATTTAGTTGTGTCTTTCTGTGTGTGTTCATCTGTGTGCTTTCTTTTGTATTTTCTGTTATTTTGAGCTTTTATGCGTAACGTGTGTGTGTGTGTGTGTGTGTGTGTGTGTGTGTGTGTGTGTGTGTGTGTGTGCGTGCGTGTGTGTGTGTACACCTTGATGTGTATGCTTATGAAAGCTCATTCATGGCTACAGTATTGTGTTGAGTAATGTCTTACTCCACGTTTGTATAGTAGTATCATTCAGGGCTATTGTAAAGCAAAAAAAAAAACAATCAGAACAGCGCTTTTATTATGACAGCATTATGATATGATGTCCCCTGGTGCATTGTGGGTAAGCCTTGAGTTCATTTTTCTCACTTTGAGGCCCCTTTTGTCAGAACAGCCCTCCTTGTGTTCTGATTTGTTACACATGATTGTTAATGCTGGGCCTCCCCAGAGGGGCCCGGTGTGATGGAGTGTGTGTGTGTGTGTGTGTGTGTGTGTGTGTGTGTGTGTGTGTGGCGTGTGAGAAGGGGAAGGGGTGGAGGTGTTGGGTCACAGTCCAGCAGATGACAGACACCCCCCCCCCCCCCCCACACACACACACACACACGCCTGAGGAACATGAATGCTCAGGGGGTTTGCACCCAATTGCGCGAGTGCAAATGATGAGAGGAACACATCGCTCACATATGGGGCTCACTGAGGTCACCATGGCTGCTCAGGTTTAGCCCCAGGACTGCCATGTGTTATTGTGTCTATGTGTGTGTGTGTGTGTGTGTGTGTGTGTGTGTGTCTGTGTGTTTGTGTGTGTATGCGTTTTTGTGTGTTTGTGTATGTTCATATGTCTTTGTGCTTTGTGTTTATGTGTGTTCATGGATGTTTGTTTTACATCTAAGACCACCCTAAGGTGTTTGTATGTGTTTGTGTGTGTGTGTGTGTGTGTGTGTGTGTGTGTGTGTGTGTGTGTGTGGGCATGGGTGTGTGTGTGTGTTTATCCAGCATTACCACTGCAATCACAGAGAGAAGCCACTGGGGAAGAGAGCTTAGTTCTGGTCCCTGTCTCTCTCTCAGTTCTCTGGGTGTGTGTGTGTGTGTGTGTGTGTGTGTGTGTGTGTGTGTGTGTGTGTGTGTGTGTGTGTCTGTGTGTGTGTGTGTGTGTGTGTGTGTGTGTGTGTGTGTGTGTGTGTGTGTGTGTGTGTGTGTCTGTGTGTGTGTGTGTGTG
>NC_085010.1:11180440-11190440 GCF_963854185.1 Sardina pilchardus | reverse complement strand
TGGCATACAAAAAAGTCAAACAAGACAAGAGAAAAATAAAATACAACACATACCGTACTCAATGGTACAAAGGCAAAACGTTTATTTTCCAGACCATTGGCCCCAGTAGTCTTCAGAAAAGGAACATCACCCATCCCATAGCCTCTGTTGGTTGACCATTTCAGGCCCCAACAGAGGTATTTTTTATCCAGAGTGATTTGCTGTGCTGCCCTGCAGAGCATAGGATCTTATCAGTGCCCTTCTCAAGTATACTCTAGCAACAGTGCTGCAGGCCAGTAGGCAAATTAGTTACCTTATTAGGGAAAGCGGTCGCAAGTAGACTACAAGTACAAGGGGGGGGGGGGCGGGGGGGGACAAGTATGGACTCCTTTGAACATTGTTTAATCAGGATAAGTCAGATTGGCCTCATGGAGTTGAGCTTGATGTGAGGTTGCTACCACCACTGACAAAAATATTTTGGTTAACAGATGTGGTATGAACGTCAATGTCAGTTTATTTGTGTAGCACATTTAAAACAGTTGATATAAAAATAAGATATTATTATTGTAAGATAATGAAGTGAAATTCCAAATAAGATCAGAGCAATCTGACATTCATGTTATCACAGCATAGCATGGGCCTACAATTGAGCTCAGAGTCAAGGTGAAGTAGCTCCATAAAAAGCCTTTCCTCAGAGGAGGTTGTATGTGGAGAATCATCCAATGAGGCTTGTGGGCTGACATGACAAGAATCAGAATCAGAATCAGAATCAGAATCAGAATCAGAATCAGAATCAGAATCAGAATCAGATTTCTTTTTGGCCAAGGGAGTGCACACAAGGAATTTGTTTCCGTCTGATGGTGTCACTCTAGTTTTACAGACAATATATAGGCAGTATACAATATAGTCAATGTACAAAATACAATATAGACTACTATTTAATTGTCAATACTGACAATGTCCATATCATTTAGGACACAAGTAATATCTGTTATGGTTTGCTACTGCAGGTGAAGCTAAACTGACCGTAACACTCACTCTCTCTCTCTCTCTCTCTCTCTCTCTCTCTCTCTCTCTCTCTCTCTCTCAGCTTCTCATGGACGCGGAACGGGACACACTTTGACGTGGACAAAGACCCCAAGGTGACCATGAAGCCGAACTCGGGGTCGCTGGTCATCGACATCAGCAACGAAGAGAAGGTGGAGGCCTATGAGGGCACGTACCAGTGCACAGCGCACAACGACCACGGAGTCGCCGTGTCCAACAACATCGTCGTCCGCCAGTCACGTAAGCACGTCCGTCTGATCCAATGGGGCCTTTCCACTGCCCGGTATCAGCTCGACTCGAGCGTGCGTGCGTGCGTGCGTGCGTGCGTGCGTGCGTGCATGCGTGCATGGATGCGTGCTGTTACATCATGCAATGCATCTCCTGTTTTGTATTTCCGTGTCTCGTCTCTCTTCTAGGCCTTCTAGGTCCTCCTGTGTGCTTAATTGATGGGATGTGCTGGCGCGCACAAGGCCTGTCCCAGTCTCTCGGTATAAAGAGGGCCTGGTTATGGCGCAGCGCGTGGGAGATAGTGGCTTTGCTTCGTGTTGGATTCGTTTCTTTATAGTCTACAGGCTAGGAGGGGTCCACATGCAGGAAAACAGGCTGCAAACGAAGCCGATGCTGCGGTGTTGGTAGATGAATACCAACTAACGAACTACAAACGTCTGCATTCAGCAAATGGGCGAAGAGAAGTTTCTTTCTTTCCCAAATGATAATCTACCAATAGGTCAAGACCGATCTGATGCGACATCTGATGCAGAGCAATTACCGGTATGCAGTTATTGCCAAGGGAAAGGTCTTTGGAAAGGGAACTGTCCAGTGCTGAAGTCAAAGGCCAAAGCTCGTTGTTATTCGTTTGTGAAACCTGCGGCTTTAGCCGTGTCGCCTTGTAATTCAGATGTTGTAGTTTTAAACGAGCTGAAGCCTAATTACTCTCCATTTCTTTCAGATGGATTTGTTTCATTCAGTGGCAGTGAGGAGAAGTTTCCTGTAAAACTCTTGGGTGATACAGGATCATCAGAGTCCTTTGTTTGGAGTCTATTTTGCTATTTTCTTCTTCCTCAAGGCCAGGGGGATATCTGTTGGTGAGAGGTATTGATCTTAGTACTTTTGAGGTCCCTTTACACAAGGTTGTGCTCCTCTCTGAATTGGGAGTATGCCCTGCTGAGGAATGAACCTGATGACTGTTCATCAGCGTTACCTCAGGTGTTTGCTGCTTGTGCTGTGACCCACACTGCTAGCCATGCTGCGGTGGAGCCGAGGCCCTGCAAGTTAAGGCAGCTGCAGGAAGAACTAGGCTTGCTTTGCCAGATTTTACGTTGACTCTTTCTCACGAAGATCTAGTTAAGGAACAGCCGCACGCAGATCAATCTCTTTGCTCATTGTTTGAGCAAGCTGTTCCTACAGAGCATTTTGAGAGTGTGGCTCATGGTTATTGTGTTCAAGATGGTTTGCTAGTGAAACAATGGACACCCTTAACTACCATTTTAGTGGGGGTAAGATTAAAGAAAGATGTTGCGGCTATATATTACTGTAAAACCTGCCACATACACAGTCGGACTGTGTAGGGCCATTGCCTGTTGCTAAAGGTCGGTCTAGGTATTTGCTGACCATTATGTGAAGAGTTTGTGCCAGCTTCACATTAAACAAAACAAAGCTTCTGCTTACCACCCTCAAAGCCAAGGTGCTCTTGAACGTTTCCACCAGACACTGAAGTCCCTTCTCTGTGCATACTGTATGGAGCTGGGATGTGACTGGGAGCAGGGTTTGCTATGGCTGCTGCTTGCCTCTAGGGAAGTGGTTCAAGAAAGTACAGGTTTCAGTCTTAATGAGTTGGTCTTCGGCCACTCTGTACGTGGGCCTTTGGCTGTTTTAAAGGATGGTTTTGGACCGCAAGAAGCTGCCAAAAGCCTTGTGTGATTAATTATGTGAATGGCTTTAGAAAGACGTCTCTTTGAGGCGGGTGGGTTGGCCAGTGAGAAGTTGACAAACACTCACGTCTTAAATAAATCAGCGGTATGATCAGCAAACTCAGCGTTGTGTTTTTGCAGTGGGTGATAAAGTGCTGGCTGATGTCATCACCATTCCAGGTAAAGTTTTCTGGCCCATACACTGTTGTCAGAAAGGTGTCAGATATGAATTATGCAAATGCCACTCCTGGCAGGAGGAAAAACACACAGTTGTGTCACCTTTACCTGCTGAAGCCATATCACGAACGCTCAGATACATTCAATTGTAAAACTGGTGCACATCCTGTGGCTTGGAGTGACTGTTGTCTGTCTCCTGCTTTCCCTCGTGTTTCTCCGGTGGCAGCGCAGGAGCAAGAGGAGATCAGATGGGGTTTGTGTGCACGCTTGCACTGTTCAGAGCCGTTGAGGCAACATTCACAGTTAATCTCGGTTTAACCTTAGCGTTATACAATAAAAATAAGACATTGGTTTGTCGCCCTCTCTCCTGCTCTTGTGTTACTATTTGAGCATCCATGCCTGCGTGCGTGCCTGCGTGTCTGCATGTGTGCATATGGATTTTTTTTGTCCACATAGTCAAGCACTTTAGTTGCGCTTTGCACATTTCTACATCTGAACTATAATGCTGTAGATTCATAATGTACTTCCTATTGTTACATTTAACTATAGATGACAATTTGATGACTCAAACTTTTACTGAGACCCATGATGACTCCTCTCATTGCTAAGTATATATGTGTGTGTGTCTTTGCTGTCTCACAGGGTCCCCCTTGTGGTCAAAGGAGACAAATGAGCCCAGGTTCGTGCAGGTGGGAGACTCCCTGATCCTGCACTGCAGACCGCCAGTAGGGCTGCCCCCTCCCGTCATCTTCTGGATGGACCCCTGTGAGTCATGCGGCAGTGTTCTTGTCACAAATAAACAACAACAACAACAACAACAAAACAACAGCAGCAACAGTAGTGACGATAGCTTGAAAGCAAATGGGGTTTTTGTTATTGTGAAAAACTGCTGAAAAAATGGTTTTAAAGTGTTTAGAGGAAATCACGCCACAACGACACGTCATATGAAGATTTTTTCCCCCTTTAAATGAAATACGGTTTAAATGATAACTGATTCAAGGATGCTAAAAAGGATCCAGGGATTTAGTCTATGTACTGTATACAATGTACATGTACAATCTTTTTTTGTTGTAGCCTATTATTATTTTGAATGCATCCTCAATCTGAACCAGTTCTTTTTTATCATCAACTTGGTGGTGTTGTAGTTTGTTTTGACTTTGTTGTTCTACTTCTCCTAACAGTCTTCCAGCGTCTGCCACAGAACAGCCGCGTATCCCAGGTGCTGAATGGGGACCTGTACTTCTCCAACGTGCTGATGGAGGATCAGCGCACCGACTACGTCTGCTACGCCCGCTTCCCCTACACCCAGACCATACAGCAGAAGCAGCCCATCACAGTCAGAGTGATAAATAGTGAGTGGCACCAACCCGCTTCCCCTACACCCAGACCATACAGCAGAAGCAGCCCATCACTGTCAGAGTGATAAATAGTGAGTGGCACCAACCCGCTTCCCCTACACCCAGACCATACAGCAGAAGCAGCCCATCACTATCAGAGTGATAAATAGTGAGTGGCACCAACCTCAGCCCTCAACTATACTGTGCATCCTCATCGTTATTTCCCAACTATTAGCCTTGGCTTATACCGTACGTTGATTTTTTCGCAACGTTTCTTCAGCTAAGTGGTTAAGACACGGGGGCGGTTAATATGGTATTCATATGGTTTTGTTTCTTTTGACTTGCATAAAACACTGTCCTGCGGCTAATACACAATGTGGCTAATACACGTGAGATAACTGTACCAGCCCTGATGCTGGATGATGTCTGTATGTCCGTACACACTAAAGGGCCTTGCTTACAGGTGCCGACGTGAGTGAGTGCATCGACACTTTCTGTGACCTGTACTCACACACACCAGCACTGATTCCCCCCCCCCCCCCCTCTTTTTTCATATTTGGCAAACAGGACATTTAATTTGGGGTGCCGACATCATTAGAACTAATAATAAATTGTAATCGTTGTGTTGGTGGTGAACGGGTTTGGAATTGAAAGGGTGCGGAGTCGAATGTCGAAAGTGTAGTGCAGAGCATGCATGCCTATGGAGGGTCACACATGCATGCCTTAGGGGGGGTCACATTTACAGTACATACAGTAAACTAGAAAAGCACTCAGAGAGCGCAGACTTCTGCCAAGCGAAAACATTACCGCCTCCTGGATCCAGACGGTGATACGGATCACTCCCACCGTTTCTTCTTTGGGTCATTCCAGACCTTTCCTGATTGCATCGAAATCCATCCATACGTTTTTAAGTTATCTTGATAACAAACAGACGAACAAATGAACCCCGATGAAAACCTCAACCTCATGATATAGTTTTTAATCCATATTGGTGTTCTATTTACTGTACATAACCTGTGGCATCTACTGTATACCATCTTTAAATGATATTTTCTATCATCATGAAAGAAAGTAAAATTGCGTAATAATAAAATAATAAATTCACTTCAGTTCCCAGCTACTGTTCCACCCAACCACCCATGGAGCAGATGTGTTCACTGATAATCCATATGCACCAGCACTGAGTGTCTCTCATAGGCCTTGTGGAGGGGGTCAGCATGGTGTAATGCCATGCTTTTTTATTCAAGCATGAATCATGTTTCTTTTTATGTTGAGCCGTGCTGCCCTTCAAAGCAAAAGGCAGTAACTACACAATTACCTTAAAGACACCCTATGCAACTTTCTGCAGGAGACGATCGCTCCTTGTTTACATCTGGAAGTCTGAGACGGAGAACCATGCTTGCAATTTATATATTTAAATACAGCCTATACATGTATAAATATACACGCTAAAGCTGTCGGGGAAGCTCTGCAGAGAAAATGCAAGCATAAAACGAGCGAAAACGAAAAACTAAACAGAAACCAGAGATGAAATCGCCAATCCTGCATAGTTCCTCTTTAACGTTATCCTGTTGTCCAACCTAGGTAGTACTACTAGTACTACTTTACATTAGCTTATTCTTGGTACTTATCAATCTTCATAACAACTTGAATGTTATGAAAATGAAAATAACTAATTTTCGACCAAACATGCAGCCTTTTTGCTTTGTACAGCAGCGTAGCCATCGTAGATTTTTAATTTCATTTTCTGTTTGCGTTTGTTCCCGTTTTTTTGTTGTTGTTTGTTTCATTGTTATGTTTTTGATATGTGCAGTGGAATCTGCTGAGAAATTGGTGTTTTTGCTTCGGATTACCTGGGCTTTTGGGTATGACGGTCCTTGTTCTGCTTTCCTTTCTAGCCATGCATGCTTACTGTGTTTTATTGTATTTCAGTGGATGCAATGAATGAGACAGAGTTGGCATCTTTTATCAATGAGACACAATTGTTTGGTGGTGAGTGCTTGCACACCTATCCAAAGTGAACCCACCCCCTCATTTCTCTCCCCACCATTGCCATAGTTACCTCTGTGACGTCAGAAGTGGAAATGTCAGTCTCAGGAAGTAAACGTTCTCTGTTGTGAGGACCACTGATCTATAAAGAACCCTTTATAGATGTAGTTTAGATGAGGACTCATTGTTTGCATCTCTATTGGGAAAGGAGGTGGATAGTATTGGCACCTAAAATCAGCTGCTGTGTTAATTGGATGTTGCAAAAAATATGTTTGTTACGTCTGCTTCCTGAGTGCAAACCTTTCCACTTTTGCTTGTAATATTCCATTTTAACTGACCCTCATCAATATGAACGATTTCTAAACAATAATGCATCAATCCCAACCTCTCTAACTTTAAAACTAACTTCATTCACCAAGACCATCATCATCTTCATTTAATTCCTCAAAAGTCACCAAGCGTCAATAGATACTTCAGATTCACTTTTTACTGAACCTTTTCTAATTAATCAAAAATATAGATATCTAAAAATATGAAAATGCTGCTGTCGGGTGGAAACCTACTGTATCTCCAAATGTATTCGTTTTAGTAAATTATTATTAAAAATGTGTAAAAAACATAAATCAACATTGTGTCATTCAATAAAATAATAATAAAAAAACACACACATTTGGAGATACAAGGTTTCCACCCCACAGCAGCGATAGCATAACATTGAAATGGGACTAACAATGGGTTTGAAATGTCCTTTTTCAATGTATGTTTCTAAGTCTCCTATCAAATTCACATCCCCTCTAAATCAAATACACTTGTGCTGTTGTATTTGCATTCAGTCACTGGCTCGGTGTTGCCTTGTGGTATTCCGACTCAAATCAACTCAAAAAACACCTCACATATACACTCCTACTTGCACTCATCCCCTTGGCCAAATCCTTCCACTCTCACACCTCTCTCTCTCTTGCTCTCTCTGTCTCTCTCTCAAATTTCAATTCAATTCAATTGAGCTTATGACAAAAAAAAATGCAATTTGTATGGCCAAAGCATTTCTTAGTGCATACAGTATAGTAGTACAAGTTCTCTCTCTCTCTCTCTCTCTCTCTCTCTCTCTCTCTCTCTCTCTCTCTCTCTCTCTCTCTCTCTCTCTCTCTCTCTCTCTCTCTATTAATACTGAGGGAAGTGGAAGGATTCCTCTGCTGCATCCGCTGCCGCATCACCAAGAGAGGTTCACTTCTGTGCACAGTCACGGCCTCCAAAACAACACTCAGTTGTAGTGACCTACTGTTAGGATACTACAGCATAATACTTACCTGTACGCTTACGTGTAAACCAGGGAATTGTGGAAGTCAAGTAGAGTAGGCCACTAGGTTGTGCAGGAAGCTCTGTGGGTTTCTGTGGCTGTGTTTTACTCTGTGTCGTTAAAGCTTGGCTGAACAGGTAAGTACATGTCCATCCATGGTGGTGACAGAGGATTGCTGCTATTGGCTGGGAGGAACTGGTATCGATTGCTGGTGGATTCGATTTTATTTATTTACTGTTTACCAAGATGTACTTATTTTCAACCAAAGTTTGCTCTCTGCCTCCAAAAATCACATGTTATATTTTAAGACAGAAATAGGAGTCTATCATTCCCACTAGGTGCGTTTAAATAATCTAAAACCCCACTCTTGGTATCTGAAACACATGTCCCCTCATCACCCCTCTGTGTCTTGTTAAACAAACAACTTTGAATACTAAAAAGCCTACTGTACTTTACTACTCTAAAAAATATAATATATTTTTGACTTTTTACTGGTTTACCTACTATACTACAGTTATTTACTTCCTACCTAATGTTATAGAGACCATAGCCTGCTGCCTGCACCTGTTTGTGAAATGAAAACTAATATTAACAATGCATTGTCTAAAACTAAAACTGTAATAAGTGAGATCATTCTTCGTTGACAATGATAGCGATTCATGTAACCACACACCTTAGCTTCTGAAGAAGCTGGAGCCTGTAGGCCTACTGTATGTGCCAGCCTGTGGCATATACCCTGCCCTGACCTGTCTGTGCCCACATACTGTAACTGGACTGTATGTCCCCCTCCTGCCCCACAGACGCTGGTATCGTGGGTGAGCGGAAGCCCACCTTCATGTTGCCGACTGGAACCAACAGCACCTCCATGGTGCTGAGGGGAGAGAAACTGCAGCTGGAGTGCGTTGCAGATGGCCTGTGAGTGCTTTGGAGACATTAGCATTTAACATTTAGCATTTACCATTTATTTACTGTAGCAGGTCTGAGTGCATTGGAGACATTAGCATTTAACATGTAGCATTTACCATTTATTTACTGTAGCAGGTCTGTGAGTGCTTTGGAGACATTAGCATTTAACATTTACCATTTACCATTTATTTACTGTAGCAGGTCTGTGAGTGCATTGGAGACAGCATTTAGCATGTATTTACTGTAGCAGGTCTGTGAGTGCTTTAGAGACATTAGCATTTATCATGTATTCACTGTAGCAGGTGCTTTGGAGACATTAGCATGTAGCATTTATTTACTGTAGAATGTTTGTGAGTGCTTTGGAAACATTGGCATTTAGCATTTAGCATGTGTTGACTGTAGCAGGTCTCTAAGTGATTTGGAGACATTAGCATTTAGCATGTATTTACTGTAGCAGGTGTAACCTGGTTTAGTGGTTTATATAGTACACGTGTATATATATAGTACAGGCCAAAAGTTTGGACACACCTTCTCATTCGGACACCCCTTCTTTATTTTCATACTATATGACTATGAAAATTGTAGATTCATACCGAAGGCATTAGAATTATGAATTAACACATGTGGAATTATATACTTAACAAAAAAGTGTGAAACAACTGAAAATATGTCTTATATTTTAGGTTCTTCAAAGTAGCCACCTTTTGCTTTTAATACTGCTTCGCACACTCTTGGCATTCTCTTGATGAGCTTCAAGAGTCACCTGAAATGGTCTTCCAACAGTCTTGAAGGAGTTCCTAGAGATGCTTAGCACTTGTTGGCCCTTTTGCCTTCACTCTGCAGTCCACACGGTGGTTGGAACCAAAGGTCTCCGATTTTGACTCATCAGACCAAAGCACAGATTTCCACTGGTCTAATGTCCATTCCTTGCGTTCTTTAGCCCAAACAAGTCTCTTCTGCTTGTTGCCTGTCCTTAGCAGTGGTTTCCTTGCAGCTATTCTACCATGAAGGCCTGATTCAGGCAGTCTCGTCTTAACAGTTGTTCTAGAGATGTGTCTGCTGCTAGAACTGTGTGGCATTGACCTGGTCTCTAATCTGAGCTGCTGTTAACGCGCGATTTCTGAGGCTGGTGACTCGGATGAACTTATCCTCCGCAGCAGAGGTGACTCTTGGTCTTCCTTTCCTGGGACGGCCAGTTTCTTTGTAGCGCTTGATGGTTTTTGCGACTGCACTTGGGGACACTTTCAAAGTTTTCCCAATTTTTTGGACTGACTGGCCTTCATTTCTTAAAGTAATGATGGCCACTCGTTTTTCTTTACTTAGCTGCTTTTTTTCTTGCCATAATACAAATTCTAACA
>NC_085010.1:11116882-11176882 GCF_963854185.1 Sardina pilchardus | reverse complement strand
CAATGAATCTGGAACCAGAAAATAGTTGATACATTTTCAATGCCTTCAGAAAGTATATTGTATTCTTGCAAAGTAGAGAAACACACTCCAAGATTTTAGATTGCATTACCAGATTCCTGCACTCAAATCAATAAAGTTATATCTTCTGAAGGCTTACCACTGTAAAAGAAAGAAATTCAATGAATGGCCATGCAAAACAAAGTAGTCTCTTGCTTTATGGTATTGTAAGATGATACAGGACTCTTTTCAATGGCATATTTTCCAATGGACTAACATTAAAGCGTAATACTTGTGCTAAACTTAAAATGAGCACAAAGCCTACTTATCAACACATCCCTTTTCTAAACAATATGGAAAAATATATAATTACTGATGGTGAACAGAACTAAATACAAAATAGGAAAAGACTAAATAAATAAATAAATATACAAATATTTTATCCATCAGACAAAAGACAAACTGCATCAAAGAAGCTCAGCATTTGAACATGCAGGGAACTTTGCCCCTCATTTTAGCAGGTGCCTACTGCCTTCAAAGGGAAAATTAAATCTATAGCACATCCTGATACTCCCGTAGCTGAGAATTGAATATTATTGCACTACCGTTCTTTCAAAGTGTAGTATAAGTATATAGATTTTTTTGATCCTGTGAGGGAAATCTCTGCATTTATCCGAATTGCTGAATTAGTGAACACACACAGCACACAGTGAATACACAGTGAGGTGAAGCACACACTAACCAGGAGCAGTGAGCTGCCTGCTCAACAGTGGCGCTCGGGGAGCTGTGAGGGGTTAGGTGCCTTGCTCAAGGGCACTTCAGCCATGGACTGGTCGGAGAATGAACTGGCAACCCTCCGGTTACAAGCTCGAAGAACTAACCAGCTGCCCCAAGTCAAAGTAAATTTTTAGGTTAACTGTGTGTGAAATTATTAATTTATGGAGAAATGCTGTTTGACTTATACTGTAAATGACGCATTGTAATTTGTCACATTAAGAGTATTTGTATTATCTTTGTATGTTCTCATAATGTTCCTTTGCCAGCTCTTGTTTACAAGCCTTGTTTGTTTAAGTCACATTGTTGATAGCACAATAGGCCCATTAACGATAATATGCACAATATTAAGTTGTTATGAGTAGCCTTCATGTTAAATGCTTGGATAACGTGATTGACGACTCACCAATTCCATTCTTACAGATTGGTGAGAGGGCTCTGTAACTTAGGCTGCAATCAATGTGATATGGAATATGTCATAATATAAAATAGTGTACTACTTTGCCTCATGTAGAAGATAGATAGATAGAAGTATCTATCTATCTATCGATCTATCTATCTATCTATCTTCTACATGAGGCAAAGTAGTACACTATTTATATTATGACATATTCCACATCACATTGATTGCAGCCTATGTTACAGAGCCCTCTCACCAATCTGTAAAAACGGTCACTATGGGAACCGGACAACCACGCAACCTCCCCGGTCTTTGTTGCCTTCATGATTGCCTTTTAATTTTTTTTTTTATATTAAAAAGGACACACACAAACAAGCCAGTTGGAATCTGCTACTCATTTGTCTCTCACCTGCGTGCAGAACAGATGTGCTAACCTGTGTTAATTGGAGTAGGTTAGATCTGTATGGAGAGACTTTTGTCTCAATATTATTTAAATATACATAAAAGGATATTTATACATATACATACATTTATAAATATAAAAAAAACAAAATACAAATATAAAAATGTGACATACAAATAAATAAACTAATTTATATAAATAAACCTTTTGTAAATATATTTTCGAGATTTGAAAATAAATATGCTTGACTTTGTATGTGAAATCTTCATTTGTGGATCTCCATTTTGCTTTTCTCTCGATTACGTCATTTTGAGACATTCCTCCCGCACACCAAGATCCACAAATAAACTGACCTGACTCTCGTCAGATCCTTGTAGTTCGCTGGGCTTCACACAAGGATCTGGGACTTCTCGATACGAGATGTATTTCTGAAGGCGGGGCCTTGTAAAAAAAATGATTGGGTCATTATTTTTTGCTCCCTGGAAGGAGTTTGCATTGCCCTCGAGCCCAGACCCTTGTGTGGAGCTCAGCGAAACGCCTCTGGTGGAGCATGGCGGAACTACAAGGGTCTGGCGAGAGTCATGCTACAAATAAATACCTCTGAATTTGAATGCGAATACACCATCCACTGAACAACCAACAGATGGTCACTCACATGAGCAACTGTATTTGCTTAACCCTTAGATGCATAAGTGGGGTCAAAAATGACCCCAGAGGTTGTTTTCTTGCAGTATCTTCTTCATTTTATTTTTTTTTAATTTAACCTTCTATGTATTCCTCAAATAGGTTGTCTTTGACATGAGGCCATTTGGATTTGTGTCTAACTGTTATATTTTTAAAGTAATTTAATGTTTTGTATCAGTACCACCGATCCGCATAGGTGGGGTCAAAAATGACCCCAAGCATTTTCTATGGAATTTCAAAAGTTAACCCAAGGATCTTTTGATTTTTATCAACTGTGGCAGTCAGGTATACATTTACTGTTGATTATCACATCTCATGTCAGCAGTTTCACCATCCTGAAGGCTATTTTTACACAACAACATAAATCTAAGTATCATCATATAATGTGGCGGCCAAGCGTTCATAGCGACGTCGCTTTTTGATCCTTCGATGTCCGCTCTTCCTATAATTGTGAAGCAGAATTCACCAAGCGATATTTACAGAGGGATTTGTTGATGTAGCGTTCTTGGCCTGATTTGTATGACTCTTTATGCCTAAAAATAGGGCAAAAATCCATTTTTTTAAGCCAATTGGCAGTACCTTCTGATTTACTGGATAACAAAAGAAGATATTCATAATCACCTCTGTAAATGTTTTTTTTATTTGATATATTAACACTACAAAAAAAAAAAATTCAACCTGGCTTTTTCCAATGGTCAGATTCTTTGCATCAAAACATATATGCAAATTAGCGCATATTTAATTAGACACGACCTAATTAGCATATTTAAACATAAATACAGAAAACTTGCAATACGTTTTTTTCTCCTATTTATGTGAGTATTCAACTGGTAAAGTTTCATGAAGATATCTCTAAGTTAAAAAATGTACCCTATTCACCTATGTTGAGATAATTTTAGGATGTTTACCTTTTTTTGCCTATCTAAAAGCTGTTTTGTAATAAAATGTTAATTAAAGTGATGCATCAATATGTCCAACATGAAATAAAAACATTTTAGACAAATATATAATAAAAATCATCATCTTTAACCAAAATGAGAGACATTATTTGAGATTACAGCAAAAAACGCATGCATTCTAATTGGGGTCATTTTTGACCCCACTCATGGAAGAGTGTAGGTATTGGTAGCCTATGCATCTAAGGGTTAAAAATATTTAGTGTAAGACTCTTGTGAAAGAAGGATATGCAGTTTTCAAGTGAAATTCCCAAATTCATATTGAAACTACATGAAAGGCCACGAACTACAGTACAACGTGACGACAAAACTGACAAGCCCGTTAGCAATACCAAGTCCAGTTGCCCACCTCTTATTCTTGTTTTTCTTGCAGTGCATTTGGTGTGAATTCCCATATAGGCCTGGCCTGGCTAACGCCTACCACTTCTCAAATGAGACGTGGTCTGGCAACCAGACGTTCATTTTCTCGTATTTGAAAAAATGCCCAGATCCGTTCATTGGGCGCCACGGATGTCTATCAAATGCGCATAGCTCACCCAACTCGTTCGTATGCAACGCTAAGGGCTGCCATTGACATCAGTGTAAATCCTTTGGCGTCGAATGTAGACGCAAGAAGGCAACGGAAACTTCTCGGATGTTCTGTGATTGGTTCGCCAACATCAGGCGAACATTTGGGCGTTAGTTTCCAGACTGGCTTAGCAGCGGGATTTAAATCACTGCGCAAGGCAGTATGGGAACACCCAGGCTAATATAGGCCTATGATTGCTGTGAAATCCAAACACCTTTTAAGTGAATTACCGTGTGTGCTTCTATTTTTTATACTGGATCACTGTCTCTGGATAATCCATCAAAGAATCTGAGTGCCTTATAACCTTAAAATAACTAATTATTTGGATGCAAGTCCCATCCTGTCTGCTAACTGTCTGGACCTAAGCCCAGTTAGTTGTATTCCACCTGCCACACCTATAATAATATTAAAGGATTGTAAAAATCCCATCCAAAACAGGAGTCATCCACCTAACAAGTACCGATCTGTCTGTGGCTTGTGGCTTCTAGTCTAGTACCTATTACACATGTCTTTGGCAAGTAGCTACAGACACAAGTAAAGAACAGTCAGCCTCAGCCAGTTCTAACACAACCAGATATATAGGCCAGCTTCAAAAGTTATCAACCCCCAACCCTAGCGAATATAGCCTATAGATGTGAATGTTATTGACATGCAATTCTTTCCCCAAAAACTATATGGTAAACTCTCTAGACATCCAAAATGGTGGTGGGTGATTGTATTGGGAGCACTGGGGTATCAGGTAGGACTGTAAAAGGGAAAAAAAAGTTTACATTTTGACCCACAGACTTCAGGTAGGAGGGCCTCTAGCAGGATTTCGCTTAAGGCCCCATGGAGATCTGAACGGGCACTGTGCCCTGCTGCTATAGGCAGTGCAATTTAGCCGGGGTGCGGCTGCCAGTTGGCTACATCGGTGCCGAACATCTGCTGCTTTGCCTATACACTTGCCATGCTATACGTTTTGCCTGCGGGTTTCTCCGTTGTGCCCAGCTGCTCTTTCCCACGGTGACGGGACCCATGATTACCGGAACCTGCGGCTAGCTCAATTTAGCAGGTGGCTAGCTTGTTACAGGTTGCTTGCCCAAGTCGTTGGAGTTGTTGGTTGTTGGATTTCTTACAGCCTACCTGTCCTTGTTGTGAATAAGGTAAGGTAAGGTAAGGTAAGGAAACTTGTATTGTACCCAAGGGTAGATTTGGTTGCAGATAGATAATGTTAGTTATAGATCAGTGGGAACGAGCCTGGAGGACTGAGGATCGAGGAGAGAGGTTGAGAAGGGGCCCAGGGTTGTCCAATTTGGGTTCATGGCCACCTTTGGCCCACATTCCGGTTTATTTGGTCTGCCTCGTTAGCATGGATGTAGTGGTAAAATAAAGAGGTGGGTATAAACTATATTCTGTGATCACAAATTTATTTTTGAAGGCATTCAGAGCATGTTTTGTGGTGGTGGAGGTTTAGTTGCAGGGGCCTGTACTACGAAGCGGGGTTACTGGCTTAGCTGGGTAACTTCGAGAGTAAGTTGATCACGTGTGGCGTAACTTCCCGGTTAACCCGTACTACGAAAGGTGGATAGGTTTTAGCCGAGGTATGCTGCCATGGCAATTTACGCTACATCTCAAACCTGCTCCGAGCAGGTTATGTTCTTGGTTAACCCGAGGTTTGCGGTTAACCACACCCTTTATAGGCAAAGTACCATCCCACAATGTCGACGTAGGCTACCTGGAAGATCCATTATTGGAGCGCAAATTGTAAGCGGCTCTCTTCGCAAGGCGAGGGTTTAAAGACCGCCAGAATCTTTCTCTATAGAATATTCTCTATGAAAGATAGCCTATACATTCTCAGCCAAGGGAATTCGTTGCATTTGTCAGCTGATCGAGGCAAAGTGGAGGCTATAAGCATAGGCACTATGCTATAACATATTTTCATAATTAAGAAATATTAATGCAAGCTATAACTAGGCCTATATAGCCTATAAACCTTCTGAGTGTTTTTGAGTTTAATTTTCACCTGCTGCCAGCGGCACTGCCGTTGCATCTAAAATGTTCACAGGATAGGATTACACTAAATCAGTCAATGGGGCTAAACATTCAATTATCCTTATTAATCTACATGGCATGAATTGTGTTGCATCTGTAGGACTCTTATAAATTCAAAATGTATTTATTTCAACACATTTCACACATTCCGCAATATATTAATCCTCCGTAACACACAGGCTATTTAAGGAACATGAGATAAAACTTTACTTTCATATATCCGATCTGCAATACGTTGCCAACAGCATTGTCTTGCTTTGTTTGCTGCCGACGTATTTGATTTGTGTCGTAGAGTGGGTTTCAATTCCTCGCAACTTTTTATAATCATTGCGCATTCCTTATCGGTAAAATAACGTGATCGCGTGGTGGCTTTGCGCTGCAACCCGCCCATTTTATGTGAACGCGCACCAACTCCGATGAGGTTAACCCTAGTTCAACAAACCAACTTCTTACTCCGCGTCGTAGTACCGATTAACACCAATGAAGATAACCAGGTTTTGTCAACCCCGGTTTAGCAAAGTAACCCTGGGTTACATTTGGGTAGGTTGAGCTCCCTTCGTAGTACAGGCCCCAGGTAAAGAATGTGTGTTTGAGTGTAGAGTGTATTGATGGACTGTCACCACATTATTAGTTATTTTCAAATGCATACTTCTCCCCTTGAGATGTCATGGCCTGTTGATCTCTGCTGGTATGAGCTCCACAGCGCCCCCCCCCCATTACCCAGTGTAAAACTGTGGCCAGACAATGAACTGAAGAAATTCCCAGCAGCTGACAAGCAGGCCTATCGTGGAGTCTAAATGCAAGTAAACACAGTTCATCCACCCCTGAAATCTCCTCCTCTTTTTAGATTGTATCCACGTCTCAAAACAGTTTACTCACCAATTGCAACTTTTAACATTCAAAACTCTCACTGTAGCCTAATTATCCACATTCATACAGTATACACTCATCAACACTCCAGGGACCATTGAATGCCACTGGTATTGTTATAAACATTGGACAGTAACCTCCACCACCACCAAACATGTTCTGAATGCCTTCAAAAATACATTTGTGATCACAGAATATAGTAATAATAATATAATATAATATAATAACATAATATAGGGCCCCAGCGGTGGCGCGACTGGCTGGGGCACCTGCACCGTACGCCGGCGACCCGGGTTCGATTCAGCCCTGTGGTCCTTTCCGGATCCCACCCCTGCTCTCTCCCATTCACTTCCTGTCGATTCTCCACTGTCTCTATCATTAAAGGCATAAAAAGCCCCAAAAATATACTTAAAAAAAAATAACATAATATAGGCAGGCCAAATAAACCGGAATGTGGCCCAAAGGTGGCAATGAACCCAATATTGGACAACCCTGGGCCCCTTCTCAACCTCTCTCCTCGATCCTCAGTCCCGATCCTCAGTCCGGCCTCAGTCCCACTGATCTATAACTAACATTGAATAGATTATCCCATTGTTGCCGCTCTTTATCTAGATCAGTGGAAACGAGGACAGAGGAAGTAAGGGAGGATACATAAAAAGACGAATGAGAGGCACCCATAGTCTAAGTGGAAGGTCCCTACAGCAAGTACGATGGGGAAGTGTGTACATTCATACCTGGCCTGAGCACGTTCCAGGTGAGAACAGCACCTGAAGGCCACAGCATGCCCGTGTGTTGCTTAAAATTCCACAAATATCACAGAGCTTTAGTTGTTCTGCTCGTCATTGGATACACACCCATGGCAGTATGGAAAATACAGTTATAACATCACCTGTTATGGTTAGGTCATTGCATTCACTATTTGAGATCAAGATCAAGTGGTTGAGAATGGGGCCACAGGGTTAAATTACATACCGGTACATGGGAGCAAACATATGGCTAAAATTTAATTGGACATGTATGGGACATGGGATAGAGAACTGTAACATCATTTTTTACACTTAGACAGATGAAAAGGTTTTAGCTGCAGTCAGAGTGCAACTGAATTATTTTTCACATCTGAATAACCTAGCCATATCCCTAAACGGAATTATTCTGGCGCCATCTTGTAATTATATTATAATTAAATTACTATAATTATATCATATCAATTATAATCTAGGTGTGAAACCATGTCTCTAAACAGCTATATTGTAGAGCTACTGTTCTCGTAACTTGCATCAGCCGTCGTTATCAGGGATGAGGTGCTTACGTCAGGTCTGCTCTCCAGTCCTCTTGTCTCATCTTATCACCTGTGCTGTAACCTGTGGCCTACTTCGTCTGACTCGTATCTACTGTATGTAAAGCATATGTTACATCAGCACACCTGCGCCAAGGAGTATCAATGGAGTGTCATGATGTAACATTACGACATACACTAGACTTCCTTTACAAAAAAAGAGCTCTTATAGCTGGAAAGGAAGGGGTGGTGGGGGCTACATACTGTATCACTAACTATGGATTAGAAATGGGATGCCATTGATGCTCCTGTAGGTTTAATGGTGGGCTTTTGTAGTTATACTGTATTTTGTCTAAACAGACAGCACTGCTTATTACAGCAACACAAAACACAAAGAGACGGTGAATGAAATGCCAAACTTGTTTAATCTTGCATTTCAGATAAATCCCTTCCTTACGTTCTAAACCAAAAAAAAAAAAAAAAAAAAAATCGTATTGTGGAATTTTAAAATCACCAAATGATGGAAGCACAAAAGGTGCAAGGTTCACATAGTTCAAAACAGGCAGCAAACAATAACAGGCAATAACATAATAACAGAACAAAACAAGAACACAAGAACATAATGAGAACACATCGTCAAAGTGCTAGCGACAAATATTGCACATGATTGTCGAGCTGAGGCCAGCTCTGGTGAGCTTGGTATGAGGTAACAGTTGGTGATGTTGTAGGGTCGAGTTGAAACACAAGCTCAAGGAGGAAACCATGGCATGGTTGTAAAATTGAACCCGAGCGCTCACTTGCTAAACATAATTAGTAACGATTACAAAAGATGATGTTTCTTCTATTGCTTTGTACCGTGCGTTTCAATGGACGTTGAATGTCTAAAGAGATTTAAGAGGAGGTGAAAACTATTCTGGAATATTTGGGATTGCCTAGTCACCAAAACAACAAGTTAAAGGCTCACCAGAAAAACTACATTTGATGAGATCAAATAGAAACTGGTTTGATGACATTCAACTGCGAAATAAATGTGTCTTGCTAAATTAAGATGGGCTCGTTTTTTTTAGTACTCCAAATTTGAAAATATTCACCGGCCTATAAAAAAAATGCTATGAAAGCATGTGATAAGTTATTGCACAGCACTGGAATTTCACTTCAATGGAGGCAAAAGAGGAGGATGCATTTTGTGTGCGTGTTTGGGATGACATTCAGCGACATTAATGCGGAGACAAATGCTACTTTTTCCCCCTTGAGGATCAACACTGGTGGTGTACATGGCCATAAAGTGCAAGCACGTGCCATGCTGCTATTATGCCTCTTCCTTGTGCAAGTTTTAAAGGCCTCCCAAACCTTTGGCAAAATAATGAGTTAAAAAAAAAAAAAAAAAAAGCCAAGAACACATCAATCAAACTCTAATATGGTGCTGAACTGGATGCAATTATTCTGTGAATAGCACAAAGTTGCTGTTACAGTCCATTTCCAATTGCTGTTTGGTTCTAAAGCAAATTACCTGAATGCAAAGTTCTGGCGTACAGAAGACAATGCAATTCTCTCATGTGGTGACATCCAACATTGGCTCGACATACATTTGTCCTCAACGAACAGTAATATTTTAATCTGAAAACTGAATAATTAAATTACGATACAAACAGAGATAGCTTTATGAAGGCTTAGAGCTGGCACACACTCTCACACTCACTCTCACACACTCACACACTCACACACACACTCACACACACACACACACACACACACACACACACTCACACACACTCACACACACTCGTGTGCCATTACATAAGGTACAAGATGGCAAAAGATCCCAGACCAGACCTGACAGGGTCAGAACCTTCAGAACTAGAACCGGAACCTTTAACAGTCACAAGAGGCCTTAGGAGCAGTCTGTGTAGGTGGTCACCATGTTACCTCTCCTCTGAGTTACAGTTCTGCAGTGCTGCTTTGTGGACCGGTGGAACCCGCCATCAGCCCTGGGCATGTCGAACGAGAACATCCTCTCCATGTTCTCAAAGACATCGTCAAAGAGTCCTCCTCCATCTCCTCCTCCAGCACCTCCGAAGGAGTTCTGGAAGTGACGCCTGTGCCGGTTCTGCTGGGCCTCCCTCTGCTGGCTCTGGAAGTGCTTCTCGAAATGGTTCTCGAAGTGGTTCCTCTTCTGGTGGGAGTGCTGATGTTGATGAAAGTGCTGGTGCTGGCCGAACACGTCAAAGTCTCTGAACAAGTCGTCGAAGTCGAACGGCTGGTGGGCGTGCTGGCCGCGTCCTCCTCTGCCCCTCGTGCCCTCAAACGTCGCTTGCCGCCCCATCAGATTGTACTCCTGCCTCCGCTGCTCATCAGATAGCGTTTCATATGCTGAGGAGAGACGAGAGAGAGAGCAATGGCCAAAAAAGGTGTTAGTTGTTTAGATTTCTCCAAAACGTTCTATAGACTCAAGAGTCCAGATAAAAAGTGCATGCATTAACGCATACAAGCATACTAAAGTGACCAGATGTCAGAGACCAGAACCGGGGACCAATCCCAAAAATGTGAAGAAAAAAAAAAAACAGGGACATTTCAGTTTGACTATCAATCTGTATCAAGTTTTATCTTCAAAAAACGGGGACAAAGGTAGTTTTTTTCTGTATCTTCACGGGGACAGGGAATCAAAAAAGTGGACTGTCCCCTGAAACCGGGGACGTTTGGTCACCCTAAAGCATACACTTCATATTTTCACACATAGGCTAAAATGTAAATGTTCACAGTGATTGGAATAAGAGGCTTATGCATTCTCCAAAGTCAGCATCACTGTAGCCTACTATAGGCTAGGTTTATTGAGATTTAGACCAAATCTGTAATGCTGATAACAAGTCGTGTCACTGACGCACCTTCTGCTATTTCTCTGAACTTTGCTTCGGCGTTGGGACTCTTGTTCCTGTCTGGGTGGAACTTCATGGCGAGCTTGTGGAATGCCTTTTTTATCTGCCGCTCAGTAGCGTCCTTTGGCACACCCAGAATGTCATAGTAGTCCTCTTCAGCAAGGATCAACTCTGTGATCATCAAGATGCACACCGCAAGTGTGAACACCGTCTGGGCCGTTGCCATGGCTGTGAACAAAACCTGTAAAAAAAAAAAAAAAAAACGGAAGTTATATGAGCAATTTAAGTAACAATTGTCAGCTGTCAACAAACGTCAGCAAAAGCAGCTACCTAGGCTACAGTAGGCCTACCAGATGTGACCTGCGTTCACTCAAAAAAATCACCCTGTAGCCTATAGCCTACTGTAGGCTACCCCACTGAATAACCTTCAAAACGAGGTCCCTGCTAAATACTTTTTAAACACTCAGTTGGTAAAAAGTGAATTCTAACATGCCATCCAGGCCTACAGTAAAGAAGAACATGCTATCACAAAAACAACCACCTATCACGACGTTTACAGGCAAGAAAAGTATCTGTTTAGGTCTAAACAAGTAATTCTATGATTAATTTAAAGTTGCTGTAGAATAGCCTTCAGTGTTTTACAAATTAAAAGTGAAACAAATGCTGATAACTTACCGAGCGTTCAGGGCAATTCCTCGCAACCAGCAAGTGCGAAAAACAGCTGATCGTCTTCTGTTACCCCTATCTTACTTAACCCCACGAATCTCAACGCTATTGGCCAACTCCTGGTAGAAATGACTAAACGCATTTTGATTGGTCCAGGTTGCAAACACATGTAGAGGTTTAATACGTCACATCCCGTTTCGTCATCCGGAACGTCGCTTTCGTTTCAGCCAGCACAATGTTCCTGGCTTTGTTTACAAAAAAAATAGCTAAGTAGCTCAAAATGCCCCGGTATTGTGCAGTGAAACTCTGCAAAAACCGTGGAGGGGTACTTTCAAAAGACAACAAAAGGATTAGCTTTTATCCGTAAGTTTGCATTGTGCAGCTCCTCATACATTTTGTGAAACTGGTTTCAACTCTAATGCAATGCAAGGTGGCTGCAATCCTCAAGTGTCATTTCTGTAACCGTTAACGATTGCACTCAAATTATGCGTAATTTAATCACATAGTGTTCATGTTAAACATTAATCTCACGTTGCATGTAGTATACCTCGCCGAATGTGCCTTTGCGTTGGGTGCGTTGAGAGCAATGACTCATTTAGCAAATTGCCAACTTCTTCTGTGTCTCCATAGCTTCTCCCTCCTCCGCTGCTGCGGCTGCTGCTGCTGCTGTCAGTCATAGATTGTTTAACGTTTTAGCGTACTTGTGTCCTCCCAAAGGTTCCCATTACAAGATCAGGCCAGGCTTCAGAAATGGGTTGATAACATGAAACGCCAGGAGTGGACACCCAGTCGGCACCAGTACTTGTGTAGTGAGCATTTCACAGAAGACTCGTTTGATCTTCGCTGGGGAATTCGGTACCTCAAGCACACAGCAATCCCGACAATCTTCCCTTATATATGTGATGTAAGTTGTCATCCTTATTTAAATGTATTTTATGAGTTTATCTATGCAATGTAGAAACTACTTTCCAGCCATGCGTGCTGGTTTGAGCATCTATTGTTTCCTCCAATGGTAGCCAAATTGTTGAAAACAAGATAAAATATGGCTCTATTTGTGATTTCAGGTGAGCAATAATCTACTACTAATCAACCCAATGAGCATGTTTGATAGGTTTGAAAATGTTGTGTTTTGTTTGTTTGATTCATTCAGATGCAAAAAAAGTGTGTCTCTCCGGTCACATTGGTAATGACCAATAATGACACATTGCACTTAGCCTACTTACTTACGCCTGTTTCCCTGCCTGGAGCATAGGCCACCGATAACATTGCACAGTCTGATTATAATCTCAATTATAAATAGATTGATGGATACAGATAGACAGATTATGTTATTCATTCCCATACTGAAAGTATGATGTTACAGCAGCAATTCATGGTATTAACATAGGCATAGCACACACTAGCACACACATACACACAAATACACACAAACAAGTCATGAATAAGTGAAACAAATGTCTGTACAATTGAATGTAAACTGTGCATGGTCTCTTAGAATATGACTATCCTCTCCCTGCACTTTGAGGAGGCACTGTCAATTGTTATAGCAGTGGACAGGAATTATTTTAAGATATTGAATCCCACAAGTGGGAAATTTACTTGTCACAACAGCCCGATAGCACAATGAATAAAAGTAAAAGTAAAAAAGACCAATTTACTGGAACAGTCCTTATTACAGCGATATTGAAGCAGCCTCCAGCAGAAAACACCCTGTAGTCTGCCAGTAGCTCATGTAGAGGATGTCTGATAGTGTCCATAATGGTAGTTATTTCATTCTTTACTATTATTTAATTCGACATTCTTCTCTCAACAAGTAACTGTAGGGGCTCAGTGTGGTGTATTTCCAAATACAAAATCAGTTATTTTAGTCAAGTAGTTCAGTTTTTTTGGTGTTATTGGCTCTGATGCTGCTGGCCCAAGAAAATTGCGCTAGAAAACAGCAGGCTGGTAAAACATATTGAATATTCTGCTGCACACATCGGGGGCAGCCGTGGTGTACTGGTTAGCGCATCGGGCTTGTAACCGGAGGGTTGCCGGTTCGATCCCCGACCAGTCCACCACGGCTGAAGTGCCCTTGAGCAAGGCACCTAACCCCTCACTGCTCCCCGAGCGCCGCTGGTTGGGCAGGCAGCTCACTGCTCTGTGTGGTGTGATTCACCTCACTGTGTGTTCACTGTGTGCTGTGTGTTCACTAATTCGGTTAAATTGGGTTAAATGCAGAGAACTGAATTTCCCTCACGGGATCAAAAAAGTATATATTCTATTCTATTCTATTCACATTAAACATAAGCTTTCTCAAGAAGTCTAGCATGTGCTGTCCCTTCCTGTACACAGCATCGATGTTGCACTTCCATGAGTGGTGGGGGAAAAAATCGATTCTGTTCAGTATCGCAGTATTTTGTGCATGCAATTATGTCGATACTAGCTCAAAGCATAGCAATACTTAATGATATAATTTAATTATCTATTTTACTTTAATATGAGTCGAGTTTACTCAGTAATTACTCAGATAACATTATGCCTACAAGGTGGCAGTTGTTGTGGCGTTTTGTTGTGCATCTAAAGGCAATTTAAAATATAAAAGGCTTCACAATGCACAGCGCTCCGTCGTCTTTTACACTTTTCCGAAAGTTTGGGTGTATTTCAGCTTTCGAAAAAAAGCAAATAGTAAGGACCTTAATATGCATCATGCCATGACAAAGTGATTTGAACAGTGTTATGTACCTTTGAATAATATGGGAGACGTGAATTGCAATCTATCGCAGAATCGAATTGCAATACTTGATGTATCGCAATGTATATTAAGAATCGTAATAATATCGTATCGTGACCCACATATCGCAATAATATTGAATCGTCACTTTTATTTGCCAATTCCAACCCCTAACTTCCAGTCCAGTTTGTTATCAGGCTGTACAACCTGGTATCTACAGTGGAGGAGGGTGCAAGAGGCAATTGTTTCTCACATCATGCTACAAAGCTGTGTGCATCAGTTCTCTATACTCGGTCTCCTCCCCTACCGTAACACACACTGTAAAAAATAAATGTGATATGTCAGGATTTTACTGTGTTTTTTTACAGATTTTGTCTGGAATAAATTATTTTTGGAAATGCCATTTATTTTACAAAAATAGACTGTGATTTCACATGTCAAATTTGAAACAACAAGAAATCACTGTAACAGTGAAAAACACTATATTCATGTTCTTTTACAAAAAAACCCATCAGAAATGCATATATTTCTAATTGAAAAACGTTAAAAAAAATCTTTCGTAATTTCATATGGTTTGAAACATTGAAACTATGTTGAAGCCTAATGTTTAAGTGATATTGAAAGTGTCCCCTCTGTTTTACGTTGAATCAACATTAGATTTTCAACTATACTGACACATGTGATCTTGTGAAGTGCTGTCCCAATCTCAAATACCTATCTGAGCCCATAGACCTCTGAAGTTCGCCTTAATAGGATCCAATGCTGCCAAATTTGCCCATATTTGGAGTTCCGGGTGTTAATTGAAGCTAACTGCCTATGGCAAGTTGCATAGACCTCTGAAGTTCGCCTACAAAAAGGATCCAAAGCTGCCATCTTTGCCCATATAAGGAGATCCGGGAGTTAATTGAAGCTAACTGCCTATGGCAAGTTGCATGGTAAGTTAGCTCTGGGGTAGCAAAGATCAAAGTGTGCCGTCTTCACCTACCGAAGATCACAGTATCCACTAGACGGCAGTGGACAAAACTGTGTAGTGAAAAACGTCTGCATTTCCAATGTCATCATCCCCGCCAGAGTTCAACAGGTGCGATAATTGAAAATCCCCATGTTATTTTCCCATAGAAGAAATCTGATACCGGATCTCCTTATTTGGGCAAAGATGGTGGCTTTTTTGTAGGCGAACTTCAGAGGTCTATGAGGCCTCACACACTTAGCACCTGAGATCAATTAAGTCTTTAGTCCTTAGTCCTTAAGGCCCGATCACATTATAGACGGCATGCGCTGCGCTCACCGCTAGGTTGCTCTTGGTTGAGATAACGTTCTACGATTTTTGTTGTTGTTACCGCTCCTATTTCTATGGTTACTGCTGGGCTCCGCGCAAAAGTCCATTCACTTACAGCGCGCCGCGGTCAAAGTTGAACATGTTTCAACTTTGACCGCGGCAAGCGCAACAGCGGCAAAGCGGCAAAATGCCGCCGGCAGAGCCGCTTTTGTGCTCTCAACCCATTGAAATGAATGGGTTTCATAGCGCATGCCGCCTGTAATCTGATCGGGCCTTTAGGGCTCACATTGGCTGAATCCCAGTAGCCTACAGCAGTTAGGGATTATGGGTAAGTGTTAGTTTCTTGTTTATAATGTTTAATTTTTCCTCATTACTCTTTATTGTGGCTTTTTGGGATGTGCACTGTATGTCATAGAACAACTGATTGAACATTCCACAGAAAATGACTGTGTAAGGGATTTGTCAGGATAACCACTATAGAGAGGACCATGACTAAAATACATGGACATTTTGGAGTATATGTATGTTTCTTCTTGGGTGCAATGCGAAATTGAATACTTTTTCAATAGCATTCCTCTACCCCCTTGGCAGTGTCACAAAGTTGGGCACTCAATGCTTACTTGCATTATGTGTCTGCAGAGGCACTGCTGGAGAAACCCGGGCCCTACAATAATGTTAGTATTATTGCGGAAGGGTTTCTAACATATGGTGTTATTGGGGAGGGAGCTCTAAATATGCATTTGATGGGATTAAATGGAAATTAAAATTAAAATTAACAGTAAATTATTGCAATAGTAAACCCAATATCATGTTTTTCCACATTTTTGCGACATGTTTTGAACGATGAATCACATTATTTTGTGTGTCATATACTGTTATATCACATAAAATATACATGTAAATTATAATACAACCAATATCCATGAAAACCAACTAATAACAGCACATTTCTGTAAATGTAAGCATTATTATCCGTAATACAACATTTATTAACCATATTTGTAGGTAATTTCATTGTTTTGAAATGTGAAAATGTTTCTAATTAAACATTAAAAACATGAAAATGAGGCAATATCCTTTTAAAATTACAACTACAAACTGTATGTTAATTATGGAAAATAACCGTATTTTTACGAGAAAGTAATTTTCTGTTACTTCACAGTATTTTTTTGGTACCGCACAGTATTTTTTTGGCGCCCCAGCTGCCGGAAATTTACTGTTTTTTGAAGAGGTTTTTTTTTACAGTGCACCCCACAACTATCGAGCCATTAGAGTATTTCTGCAGATGACTGGTTGCATATTTGTGCTGGAAGTAACAACAGGGGTGTCATTATGCTTATGGTTATGATTATGGTACTTGGCACTGACACTGGTACTTGGCATTGTAAAGCACTTGGAGCTTTGCCTATAAAATCCGCTATACAAATAAAACTGCTTTGTCTTGCCATGCTTTGGCAGACATTTTTTTCGAAAGCGATTTGCAGTATATAAAGACAACATTAAGTAAATTATTACCTTAGTTAATTATTGTTTCAAATAAAATTGAAAATATATATATACATGAAGCATAGTAGTAATAGTGATAATAGCAACAATATCCACAACAATATAATATTTTCAAATTAGTCTGAGCAGTGGGGTCAGAGTAAATATGTCTGTTTATGTCATGTGCTTGTGTTTCTGTGTCTGTTCCGTAGGATGAAAACAGTAGAATTCAGAGCAAGAAGAACTCCAGGGTCAAAGGAAGAGTATGCAGCACCAACGTCCAGCTCATCAGGTCCTTGTCCCCGCCAAAGAAGAAACCTCTCATCCTCAACGACTTCCACATCAACAACAACAACAACAACAACGACAACAACCACAGCAACACCGATGACGATGAGAGCGGCAGCATCGTCACCGGCCAGACGACGGAAGTGAGCGCGGCAGACGGACAAGTCTTCTCCGTGCTCCTCGTGGGACACCTGAAGCTGGAGACGACTCTTTGTCCGCAGGAGGAAGGGAAGTTGCCGGTCGGGCCCCACCTCACAAACACTGGCGTCCCCTCACCTGCGCGTGTGTCTGTCTGCGAGCACCCAGGTGTGCTGCCGGCGAACTCGAACGGCCAGGTGAAGAGCGAGACGGAGGCGCCCTTCTGCGTTCGCTCGCCCGTGACGGCGTCGTTGCCCTGCGATACGGTCGCTCCCTTCCCAGACTCCGCTTCCGGAGCGGCTGGCCAGGGGGCGGCCGATTTGCTACAAACTGGACTCGATCAGAGCGTCGCGATCGGCCCAATGATGTGTCTGAAGGCGGACCAGGACGAGCAAGCGGGAGCTGGAGTAGTCGTTTTCTCGGAAGCGCACACAGAGACAGAGGGCGAGGGGGGACCGGACAAGGACGAGGCCGCGGAAGCACAGGCGGAGGGCGAGGCGGAGGTCGAGGGCGAGGTCGATGGCGACGGCGAGCACGCCAGCCTGTGCGAACACTCGTACTCGCGGCAGGACCTGGACCAGGAGCAGCTGTGGGGGCGCATCGCCGCGCTCCACGCCAAGATCACCGAGCTGGATCAGCGCGAGGAGGAGACGCTGGCCAAGATCCAGGCGGCCGAGGACACGGCGGCCCGGCTCCGCAAGCAGAACGTTGTGTGCGAGGAGAAGCAGAAAGCGCTGGAGGAGTATTTCGCCGCCTTCCTGCGGTAGTCCGAACGCTGTCATTTTTTTTGTATGTTTTGTTTTGTCTTGTGCAGAGTTCAGAGTTTGAATGTGATTTTTTTTTTTATTCTTTTTTTTTAATCTTTTATCTTGTTGGCTCACCTGTCACCAGCTCCCCCGGGCTATGGCTTTGGTACTATTAGCCGTTTACAGACAACATGCACTTAAAGTCCAGTTTCAGAGGTATCTATTGGTATCTAATCATTGTGTTCTGGTTTTGAGGTTGAAAAATTCTCCACATTGACATGGAACGGAAACATAGCACAGAACAGACATCATAAAATATTGTCTACGTATACAAAAAACAAAACAAAAACATTTTGTAATGCAAAATACCAAAACATGTACTGTATTTGCAGCCGAGGCAGACCAATTATTTATTTACTATTGCTATTTATCTTGTATAGACAGTTTAGAATGTTTTCTACTGCAGCTACTTCTAGCAATTATGTTACTTCATAATGAGGTCTGGCAACGTAAACAAGACATACAGAGCACACCCACAACCCCCCCCCCCCAGAACAAAATGAAATATATCATGATTCATTTGTGTTTGTGAAGTACTGTTTACAGTTAGAGAGAAGCACCCCCAGTTCAGATTCATTCAGGTATTAAACAACACTAAATTTATGGGAAAATGCAAGAATCCAACTCTACCTTTTCACTGTAAGATATGATGAGGGTAGCATCAGAAAGCACAGGCACACTCTGACAGAAATAGCTCTCGCTAGAGGACTTGATACTTGATATTTTAAGACAATCTTTCAGTCCTACACTAAAGAACACAAGCCTTAATTGTCCAATGGGTGGTCATTCTATGAGAATGAGTAAACCCAACTCAAATAAGAAAACATGAATTGTATAGCTGAAAGATGCTTTTTTTTAAATTCCTGAATCCCTTGAAATGTTCCTTAAAGTGGCCTAACCACAGTGACCAACAATGACAATCTAATTCACCATGACTCTCTATGTGAATGTATTTCGCAATCAGACTGATGATCTCTAAAAGCCCAAATGAGCTAAATAAATACATATCCTACCTGATCATTGTAAAAGTGAATAATCAGCTTTTACCACAAACAATTGCAATGAGTGCTTTATTAGCATGTTTTAATCTTGGGTTTTGTTTGATATCAGTGTAGATAATCCATGTTAATAGCATTTGGCACTTCCGAGCACAGCGTTTTGTGACACTGTAAAACGTGATTACTGAAACACATCCTCACATTTCTGGTCTGCCTTGTGACAAGCCCATCCGGCCAACCATGCCCTCTGGCAGAACTCTGCTCTGACCCATGTGTGTGTCATTTTAGCCATGTCATATTTTAAAGAAAAGATAATAAATCTGATATATTTTGATACATATCGTGCGTCTGTCTGGGATTTTGTATGGATGATTAATTTATTGCACGTGCATCATGTTATAAAGAAGCTCGTAAATGATGCTGTGATGGTTTTTTTTTACTTTTTCTTCCTGGCACCCCGGATTTGGCATGTATACGGCAGGCCTGAGGTCGTTGCCGGGATGCTGCTCTCCTAGTCTCCCTGAATGAGAGTTTGTTTAATCCTATTTCGCCGCCATATCTTGTGCTGCAGCTGCCCCAGGCTTAGGGCTTTGGACTGTGGTGGTACAAGTCAGCTCAGACTCGGGGAGAAAAGGGGTTTTCAGTGTCATTAAGGGGCTGGCTTCTGCTGGTTTTACAGTTCCTTTCGTATGCAAGAATTATCTGTCTCACAGTGCTGCGAGTGTGTGTTGTACTGTGTGACGGTGTGTGCATCTCTCTCTCTCTCTTGCGCTCTCATTCTCTCCTCCTCTGTCCAACTGGATAAGATAATTTGGGACAGCTATGGTTTACAACAAGAAATAAGAGCACAGTGCTCTGAATGGAAAACCACTTATCAACTGGTGTGTGTGTGTGTGTGTGTGTGTGCGCGTGTGATGAAAGGTCAAATTCTCCTCTGGTAAACCGCCAGAGCTGTTTGAGGCTAATTACATAGCTGGCTCATTATTGTGTTTTTCTTGGACCACGAGAAGAAAACAGAATTTAATGTCTTGGAATTTAAAAGCTTGCTTAAACAGCGGCTAATTGCTAAATGGACTTCTGGCTCAGAGGAGAGAGACCGAAAACAAGGGCAAGTGTATGGTGCCGGGGACGGAGAGTGAATTGAGGAGGCGTTAGCTTACAGAAGCAGAGTTATAGTCAGACAGGCTGTACTCTAGTGGTGATTGCCTTGCCAGCTCTGCCTTTCATTCATTTGCATTCTGGACTGTGTGGAACTCGCCGCCTAAGTTGAGTCATCCCTGCCCCACTGGTAGTCTGTGCTGGTGATGATGTTTGGGGGGATGTTGGGCTCTGGTCGTCAAAGAATCTCAGTTTGTATTCATCTTTGAAATCAGCACCTTAATGCTCCGTTTCACAGTTCACAGACTGACATGTATATTATGACATGCATATTGATTGTGTCAATTGTGACTGTTCTTTCTTGCTTTTAGTGCTACGTCCATGTTTTAAGTTTTAATTTTGTGGAATGCATCAGGTTAGAAAGATAAAGATAAGCAAGGCAATGCAGGGAGAGGCAGAAAGCCCAACAGGCTTATTTGGAACCTCCACAATTAACAACAACATTTCGTAGCATATGTTAAAAATCATATTCATAATATGACTAGACCTTACGTGAGTGATAGCAAACCAATATTCACAAAAATTACAAAACAGCAGTTAAATTATATTTGAAACATCTTGTATAGCTTGTATGAGGAACATTTTTGTCAGATGAGATGGAAAATGCTGTTGGCACCTCCAAATCTTGTGCTTTTGGAAGATGAAGAGCAGCAGAACTCAAAATTGACTAAGAATGAATCTGTGAAGTAGAAATAGCTTCGACTGCCCTTATGGTTCATATGCTTGAGTAAAAGGGTGAACAAAAAATGAATGGTCCACAAACCATTCCGCGATCTCTATGGAAACCTCACCCATTCTATGTGGGCACACAGAACATAATAGCATGAAGTACCTTCCCCTGAAAAGCCAAATCAACAAGCTTCAATTTTGCTGCTACGCTACTTGAAGGTAATGACTGTGATTACTGTGCAGGCTAGTAGCCGAAGAAAATGTAAATCTTCACCATCTTAGGGGAAATGCAGCTGGGATGAACATTTGTGGATATTGGTCACCTCTTTTTGGAGATGAGATTAACCGTTAAATACAGCATTGGATGTCTAGGCCTACTGTTGCATTTGCAGAGATTGTGGAGTTCTAGAACCTCCAGCTCCATCTTTAGTTACATCTCCACCATCACTCAAGGACCTAATGCAGTAGCACAGGTGTCAGGACATGGCCTTTAATGGGGTAGGGGGAGATACATTTTTCTCATTATCTCATAATAGCCTGGTCTCTTTTGCAATAATAGGGTCGGCACATTTGGATTTGAATCACCCGAGGAACTGGCCTCCTTGTAGAGAGAGCACAGCTGTGAGGATGCATTACTGATCAAGTGGGGCTTATGCAGAAACCCCAACCCTGGAATGTCACAACAAATTTATAAAATTAATAGTGTTGCATTATGGAAGCGTATGTACGTTCATAATTGTATTTATAATGTTTTTGAGCCTTTGAAGTATGTGTTGTGTGATGCTTGGAAATTGTGTTTATACTCAATTGAGAGTTTTCAATAAGACGTATGTAAGAATCATTTAAACTTGTTTTGATCTCTGGTAATAGATTTTAAACTTTTATTTACAGTCCAAAGTATACAGCTCTACAGTGGCATTAACAATGGTAATAGTAACACCAATAACTGCTTAATACCAAAACCTTTTTTACAAGCATGTTAAAAAGATATGGTTAAAAAGGCCATAATCAGAATGAAGTATAGAACAAACAGACAGGTTACCTCTACTGTACTCCATTCTAACATACAAGGTGCACACAATAATCAATCATAATAATAATACTAATATATATTTAAAGTCTATTTATTTTACAGCACATTTCTGTCAAGAGCCTTATGTTCTTGACCAAAAGACATGAAGACACATTAAATATGTAATATATAATATAATAATATAAGTGCATATATACAATATGATGTATGTACTGTAATATAAATATAAATGTGTTCAAAAATGCAAAACTCAAGTCACACTCCACTGCTGGGTTTATTTTCCGCTTCACTGCACCCCTCTGCTTCTGTGATGCTGAAGGTTTCTGAAGAGCAGAGGACAGACACGTCCAAGCCAGAGAAGCTTACATGTGCATGGTGTTTACCACAGTACCTCACACATTAAGATTGACAGAATACATGAATCACAGTCATCACATACATTAACATGCTTAAAACATGGCATCAAGCTGGGGCAGAACATACAGTATGTCCTTATGTGAGTATTAGAACCGCAGCACCCTGTTTGACCACCATGAAGACCATGATTGCAATCAGTTCAAACCTGAATATCAAGTAGAAGTACTCTCCTGCATAACATTCCGAGGGACCTCCGAGCCCCTAATATTGTCCCAGTCTATTTAGCTGTAGTACTGGTAGATCCAAGGGTTGGTGCAGCTGTTGAGGCTGGCCAGCAGCATGATAATGACAAATACTGGACCTGTAATTGCAAAAGAGACAATACAGATCAATTTATGTCAATTAATGGTGGGTATACATACGGGATGGGGGAAATTAGATAGCCTGTTGACAAATAAATCAATATTATCAAGAATCAAGATGATCAAGAATTTATATTTCACAAGAGTACAATTTAAGATTTGAATTGTGATTGTGAAATTGCAGGTCTATAGCCTACTACGTGCAGTGTTTTTGAAGCTACAGTGAAAGCATCAGGTATAGTCTCAGTACCAACCATGAGTGGGTGCGCTTGGGCTCCAAGCTGACCACAACTGGACCACGAAGAATGGTGTCCAGCATATCGAGTATGCTAGGATGATAACAAATGTCATTTTGATGGTCTTCAGCATTGCGCTGGAAACCCCTCTGGGATAGGAGCGTCCATCCCCAGTCGCACCCTGTAAGGTCTTCCTCTTCATGTTGAAATAAATTCCCGTGCATATCCTTAATTGACAGTACAATAGGATAATCGCAGGCAAAAGAAACACCGACAGAGTGATCCAGGTGATGTATATTCTTTGTCCCCATGGCTCAATGAAGGTTGCCCAACAGTCGTATAAGTTTTCATCCAGCCTTTCAAGGGAGAATATGAAGAGTTGCGGAGTGCTGAATATCAGTGAAATTAACCACGCTGCTCCGATTGCCACATACCTTCGAAACGAGCCTTTGAAAAACGACACCATGGGTTTACACACGGCGTGGTACCTATCTATCGTCATAGCAACTATCATATATGTCGAAGCGAACATACCTACAACTTGGAGATATTTAACAATTCTGCATAAAGAGTCGGAGCCTTTAAATCCGTGCGTAATCTCCATGGATAGCTGGGGAAGAACTTGGAAAAAGGCGACCATCAGGTCAGCGAGACAAAGGTGGAAAAGAAACAGTTGTGTCCTGGTGTTTCTTTTGCGCTTCTTCCAAAGCATGAATAGCAGAAAGAAATTTCCACAAGCTGCAAGCACAAAAATCGCTCCCAAAATCCCAGCTTTTACAAGCGCAAAACGCCCTCCGCTTTCATCCGCTTCTCCAAACTGTTCCGGTGAGGACGAATTGCGGTTGAAAGTGAGATTAAATGTATTAGACATTATCACGGCAGAGAAACGCTGCTTCTTGCTTGTGTTTGTTATGTCCTAGTACAGTAAGCTATCTTTGTGATGAGGTGGATAACATTCCAACTCCGTGGTGGGGACTTGCGATTGCGCACATACACATCGGTGAAATCCTTGACTTCACTCACCGCAGACACATGTTTGGGTGTGTTACTACTGTAGATTGCTCTGACACTTTGGGGGTTTAACCGCTCTGCTAATGTGATATCTTTCCATGTTTCCATGCAATTTATTCAGTTTCCATCCAATATCTCAATGAAATCTCTAGACCATTCCTATTTCCTATTTGTAAGCATCACTGATATCTCTTATCACAACCAATTTTTTTTTTTTTTTGTATTATTCCAATATTTTAGACTGCTTGGAAGTCTCATAATAACATACAATATCAAAGTAGATATTAACCCTTATGTTGTCCTTGGGGTCAATTTGACCCCAAGCAGTGTTTAACATCATAAAATATATGGTTCACTTTTTCTGTTTTGCTTCAAGTTTCATGACTTTTCCTTATTTGAAGGGTACAACAGAGTAAACATGAAATTTGCACAAAAATATGTTTCCAATGTCCTGTAAAAAAAATAGTTACGTTGGTGGTATTGGGGTCAATTTGACCCCATTTTTATGAAACATGATGAAAATGAATATTTGACAAATTATGGATATTATTATTGTAATAGTATGAGAACATGTAGCTATTATCATTATTTCATATACAAGTACATATTACATATAAGTTATTTTGGCAGGTCTGAAAAAGTCCAAAAAGTCAGCCTTTGGGCTGTTGACACTGGATTGGCCATATTGCCAGTCAGGGTTCCAGGGTTCATAAAGGGGTGTGGGGGGGTGGGATTGTTTTGTAGGGCTTTTGATAGTGGTTATTACACTCTTGTTAAGTACCTACCACAAAAAAAAATTGGGTAAAAAAAATAATTTTAATCATTTTTGAGAGTTTTTTGTAGCTGGGGTCAAATTGACCCCAAGGACAACGAACGTCGTAAGATTTTAGGACAACATGAGGGTTAACAACAAATAACCATAAGTAGTCTATGATCATGTCTGCTCTATTAATGTTAAACTAATCACACTGCACATTCACTGATCGCAAAGTGGCACTGTAAAAACATAACGATTTGTAACATCTATTAGAGTCCAACATCTCTGTCCATATCCACCATCTTTACGTCTGACACAATCCAACATCTCTACTCAACATTCCTATAAACACTCTAAAAAGTCCAACATCTCTACTTTTGTTGCAATCCAATATCTATACATACAGTCAAACTAACATCTTTACTTTCGAGTCACAATTCATCATTACAGCCCAACCTCTCTGTTTATGTGATAGTCCAACACCAACCACCTCTCACTCTCCATGGGTGCTTAGGCAGTCAGAGGTACACTGTGGCGATGGGCTCAATTAAGCATCAAAGGATCACATAAGCATAGGCCCACATCTTATCTCAGTATGTAGTATGTGAACCATTCATCCGCGCTCAACTTCAGCTCACACACAGCTTGCTGATACGAGTTGAAAGGTTAGGTACATGGAAATCGAGAGGAGGAGGAGATCTCAGATGATATCACAATCTCATGTGTACCCATACTGTATGTGCACAGGTGTCATCTGCAGATGCCAAGTTATGCAAGTTAAGATGGTCTCAATAAAACAGTCTTTTGACATTTTGAATTCCATCCATATGGTTCTAATACATAATCAGAGTATATCCATAAAGAATTCTCACAGATCAAATTTCACAGAGAATAGTAAAGATCGACACATCACACTATATGTGCTTCTTGCAGGCTTATGAGCATCTTTGAGTCTGCATGCGTGTGTATGTAAAGGCATTTTCACATTGACAGCCTTTGGTGCGTTTTAATTGAACTAGGTCTAATAACATCCTCCGTGTAGGTGTTTGTTTGACCTTTTTCCCTTTTTTCTAGTGTCAACACTCTGTGGTGACCTCCGTATCTAGGATACGCATGCTGTGGTACCCCCTCTGTGTTTGTTTATGTCTCCATATGCCAGAATGTTCTCATAGTGAGCTTCAAGTTTTCACTTTGATGTCTGGGTATGCAACATGGTGCAGCAGGCATTCTCATATTCGAGTGTGCACACTGCACAGTCTTTCTGCATGTATTATGGCAGCTGTGAACCTCTTGTTGCTTTACCACCAACACATTTCCATTTAACCTTCATCACATCGTCAATTTAATGGGTTGTAGGCACATACTGTACATCATACACACACACACACACACACACACACACACACACACACACACAGACACACACACACACACACACACACACACACACACACACACACACACACACACACACACACAGACACACAGACACACAGACACAGACACACACACACACACACACACACACACACACATACAGTATAACCCACTTGTGACATTTAATTAAAACTAAATGTGTATTTTTCTCTAATGCTCTAAAGGTTTTGAACTTGCATATGCCATGTCCATAGAGTCTTTTAGGTCATTTTGTATGGTCAGGTCTAAAGAAAAAAAGCAAACATGTTAATGCTAACCTTGAACGTACACCTTGACACAAAGCAGATGACGGAAGCACACAATGACAGATGATGCAGGTCCAATAAAAGCACTTCTGCTGCTGGAGACGTGTATGAAGGGATTGAGAAGCTATGAAAGGATACCTGAGTAGGATGGCAACCAGGCGGCAGCCTTTCATTACACATGGTAATACCCCGCAGTGGAGCACAGGGAGTACAGAGATGTGAGACAATGAGGCTTGCACGCTTGCATAACGCCATGCCATAAAGACGGCAAGTAACACCATCCACTGTAACGGTCTATAGGCTGGATGAACCATGCCTTGAATTTCCCCTTGGGGATCAAGAAAGTATCTACTGTATCTATCTATCTATCTATCTATCTATCTATCTATCTATCTATCTATCTATCTAACTTTATCTATACCTGACCTGCCGGCAAACTAATGTTCAATCCTTAAAGATTGATTTTATGGTGATAGCCAGACTAACGGTCTACCTCAATTGATTCTAAATTTATCCTTGACTCTCCTTATCTTTAGTTCTCACTCTTTCTGTGTTATGTTTTTTTTTTGGCTGTAAGTAAGTAAGTCTCATTTGTATATCATATTTTACCAAAGTGCTTCACAGGTTAAAAAAAAAAGAAAAGACAAAGATTAAAAGATAATTCAACCATCAACAACAGATTACACCCCCAGACAACAACCAGCAACAAAGAAAGACATAGCATCGTATAGAATACATGTGGCATCAATATCCACTTATTACACAGGAACTCTGTTTGTCTCTCTGCACCTGCAGTTCCAGTCTGATTGCAGATAGTCATGGGAATGTGCACAGCGTGTTCAAGCATATTTCATATGATAATATTCACTGCCTTTAGAATCTTCACACATGCAAAAGGTGGCCAAGGTCACACAGGTCCCTAGTGTACATGTCAACTGAGCAGCAGTGTGATAGAGAGAAGGTAAACTCAGGCATCAAAAAGGCTGCACGCAAGGCAAGGCAACGTCTTGACTGGTTCAATTGATGACACCATGCAGCACTTGAATCACAGCGCCTTGTTTCGATCAGTCAGCTTTTAGACTATTATCCATGAAAGGTCACACTTTTAACATCAAGTCACTTGGGGCCCTCAAAGGGCTGCCCGGTATGGAACCTTCACACAAATCTTTAAGTTTGAAAGAGCCTTCACAATAGCATAGCAGGGATTGAGGGGCAATTCACTCTGTCAATCACCTCAAAGGAGTCTGGCTGTGTTAAAAAAAAAAAAAAAAACAGAGTGTGATTTTAATCTACGGCAATTTTGTTCATTTAAAACATCTGAATAGGCCTGGAGGTTTTCACAAAAAAAATATTTCATGCCCGGCTGTCTGCTTTCAGACAAGTGCTATAAAGCATAATTGATTCGAAATGGCAATGCTAAATTTAGAGGCAGACTCACAATGCATGGAATCATACATTTTAATAATCCTTGATTGGTCTCAGACACAACATTTGCATTGATGAAAACAATAAATGACTCTCTGTCTTTCTCAACAGGGATTGTTTATCATGAACGTATCTCTTTCAATCCCACACACTGCCTCTAAGTAAACATATAGCTGTGAAGAATGGGACATGTGCACGTTGCTATGGAAATGACATGAGGGAAGCATAGGACTGGACCGTGACACCAATACTGATGCATAATCATTATGTTAACTCCGCTGGATGTGACAATTATTCACACATATGAACATTCCATTCCATCTCTAGCACGTCACAGGATACTTGCTGTTTCATGCTGGCATAAAGTGAGGATGTGAAGAAAGAAGCAAAATGAAGAGATAATCACACCATCTCAGTGTTTTTTATCATCTGTAAAATAAATGTAAAAAGAAAGCACATCTAATAGGGGTTCACATGTCTACTATATCATATAAAGCTACATGTTGTTCTATATGTAAGTGACATATAGCATAGTTTTGTTATCAATAAATGAAATCTCATGGACCCACTTGTGCAATCTGGAAAGGGAAATGAAAATGCGAGGCAAATTGTGTGGATCATGGAACGTGTTCATTGCCAAAGTTTCTGTCGCTGACAATTACTGGGGTTGGATCTTGAAAACTCCCCTTGGGGAATGAGACAAGATGAGAGGGTGGGAATGAAATGAACATGTTCCGTCCGTGTGGAGAGGTACACGGATGAACAGAGCCTTTGGCACCCAGGGCCCCTGGTGGGAGCTTATTGTGAAATGTGATTTGCCATTATAAGGTGAGTCATACTGTATTTCCACACCAGCCGTGCCAGTGTCAGAGCACAAACTCCCCAGGGCTTGTTGAAATGACCAAGGAATCTGTAAGAATAGAATATCTGTTTTGGTATAGCTTTTTTTAAGTACTGTCAAGTGGCTGGAGTCAGACTTAAACATGTGTCATAGGTTAAATTTTGATTAAATATAAGGTGTGGACTGAACATGTGTGGTCTACAGCAAAATATTTGTCTGGTGAATACCCTTCTTCAGGTTCCATGTATGCAGATTTGATTTAGGACTAGGATGGATCCTGTTTAATTGTCTAATTGTTTTAATTACCCTTCTTAATGCTTAACCATATAGGCATTTTATATCCTGTAACTGGAAATAGCGACGCTTCACTTGCCCAGTCACAATCATGGCCTTCATATGTAGTCTGCTGCCATCTAGTGTTCAAATTGGAACACAACCAAAACAAGATGCATTTGTTTTTTTTTTTCAGTATAGAATCTGAAAGGATGATTGATCCTGAAAGGATGATTGAATGAATCGGTCAGTTACATTGGTTGTCTGACTGATTTGACTAGAAGACTGACTGACTAGCTGCTTGCTGATACTAGAGTTAGTCATGCATGTTAGATGCAATTGAGATATTGTAAAGGGTTAAAAGCAAATAGCCTGGTAAACTCAGTGAACATAGCCTATACATGGGGAATTAGTTTGAAACTGACACTTAACAGATAAATGTATATTTTACAGATATTTATACACTTTATATTTTAGCCTAGCCTACAGATATTTAGTTAGGGATAGAGTTGAAGATCTGTGACAATGGCCTATTACAGTAAAGCTCAAAAGGTGAATGGAGTTTGTCATATCATACAGCCTCACGAGTAGAGGAGGACAGGATATCACAGACTGCAGTTTTTGGCCTCTTCTTCTTCATTTCTCCTTTATTGCTTGTGTCCAATAATTTAGCTCATCATAATGTCATCATGACCAAGGCTGGACAAGTAGCCTAAGATAATGATGCAACAGTTTTGGCATTGTTTGAGACTTGCTGCAGGGCTTGCCAATACAACGAATTTGTGGCCAACCTCGCATCACATGTCATTAATGGGGACTGGCGAAGTTGTAATAATAAGTCACTCTGGAGCACGCACAAACACAATCAGTAAACGTATGGGTTAAAGGTCGGCGTATCACATTGGGAAACCGGCGTATGTAAATTTGTGGTAGGAGAGATACAACAGGATACTTTGGCCGATACTTAACGTGGGCTACGTTGACTAGGCTAGCTAGCTGGCTTGGGATCCACCTGCATCCAGAGGTTTATGGAACAGCTACAGTAACAGTACGTTTTCTCTGATCACAGTTAAAGAGGATGAAGGCATGTATGTTTGGATTACACTTCATTCTTGACGCATTGGAATTGTTGTTGTAAGGTTAAATGATGTTAAAACAATGTTAACCGTCTGAAAAACTGTCGATGTAAATGGTACTAGCTAGCCTACTCCCATTTAGAGAGCAATCACTGTATGACGTTAGCATCATCAGTAACATAATGCCTTCAATGTAACCATCTTTGAAGAAGTGACAGTGAAATGACGTTAGCGAGTAATTACAGTAAGTCGAGTCATTACAATAATCAAGTCTTTAAAGCACAGAGATGTGGATAAATTAGCTAGCGACAGCTGGACCACTTTAGCTTTCATTAGGAGTGCCATGACGTTAACTATGGAAACGAGGTTGGTTAGCTAGCTAACGGTAGCTACCACCATTTCGGCTGCTTTGTGTCATGGAAACTATGACTTTATGTGACACGTTACCACACAGTTGCTTATCCAGCGATATTTATAAGGCAACCATTACTGCGGCAGTAATATGTTTCGCTTGCAAAACGTTGTTTATGATAGTAGGCTAGCCTATGTTCGTTGTGTCTATTATGGCTAACTTCGATAGCAGCGTTATAACAATAACAATCTTTGACAACAGTGAGATTGTGTCAAACACTTTAGTGTTGGTCTTCTGACAACATCTTAAATTCAATACAAAGTAACATATAGTATACAACTGTTCACATGCCGTCATATGGCAGGCCCATGGGTGTTAGCTTATGGGAGGAAAGGCTTGTTGACATGTCAGTGTTAGCTAGCAGGTACCACAACACCAACAATGATCAGTCAGTTAATGTTTGCTTTGGTGGTGTCAGGTCAGAACTTGACTGCGTCTTGGAGGAAAGTCTTGCTCTCGATTACGTCCTTTAGCCACTTCTCCCTGAACCTCGTTTTTCCTGGACGATGAGTCAATCTGTTTGATTCCACGAAGAAATAGACCTCCACCGGTAGTGTTTGTGGTTTGATTTTGGAGATCTCGATGACGAAGAAAACACAAGCTGTTCCCCTAGGGATTGGAGTTCTTCGAGTCGGGACGCTCCACTGTGCTCTGTAATTATATTGTTTATGATAATCCAACTCAGTCTCTTGAACAAATTCTAGACTGTACAGCCAGCTAGAGTCAATCTCCCATGTGGTAATATACTGCTCAATTTGTTTTTTCCCGATATCAATAGTGAAGTCTTTGCAGGTTACCCAATCAATGTTCTTCATCTTGTAGTCAGACTGAGCACCTTGGTCCACTGTCCTGCAGCCCACGATGGTCTGTGCTGTTTCAATGACATTTTTTACGAGTTCGTTTGCTCTCACAGCTACAGAATGGGATAAATTCTCCATAACGCTACGTTAGAATGAAACACGCAAATGATCAATATATGACTTTTGAGGTAAACGTTTCAGGTAGCAGATATTGCAGACTTTGTCGGTTAGCGTTAGAACTAGCACCTGGAGAAGTTATGAGCAGCAGTGCTGTCAGTTGCTATGGTGACCGTAAACAGGTCATTCGGGTCCGAGTTCTGGTGACCGCGCACTACAGGGCCGCACATGACAGTTCAAGTTTTTAATGTGTGGTGCAAAGCTGTCATATTTTATAATCAATCAATCAATCAATCAAGTCACTTTTATTTAGCTAATTTTTGTATGCACAGAGTGCAAGACATTTTGGGTGTGTTCAGCTAGAGATGTAATGTATGTTTTTTCTTTATTTTCAGACGTCCAGTCATGGTAGAATCATGTCAAGATCCTGTTGAAAATAAGGCTGAAAACAGGTCCCTGTAAGACAGTGGATCATTTTTTCAATGGAATGCAGAAAAATAAATAGTAATTCAGCTACTTCAAAGAAGAATCATACCTTTCCATCTGTGAAAAGATGCAAATCCAGCACTCAAACCCATAGCTGCGTATCAGTGATGGACATCTGAGGCGAGACAAACGGTCTCATTTTAAGTGTCCCAGTGCAGGTCCTTGGAGTAGCCGCCGCATGTCCCGAATCAGGAGCACGCTAGACACCGTCTCCAAAGCAGTCAGCGGAACGGTGAGTGGAACCGACCTCCTCTCCAAGATCACAAGGCTGAAGCCCAGCACCACCGCTACTGCCGCTGGTACCGTGGAGGTCCATGTGCCCGGCCCCGGTGACCAGGAGGCAACGACGGTCGCCATGACCGCCGCAACGGCGGTGCGATCGTCCGTCGCCATGGAGGTGCCCGAGCGAGAGAAGAGGCACGAGGAGGAGGAAGTTCTGGAGCAGGCGGAAACGCCACACGTCCAGGCGAGAGAGAAGCCGAAGATCAGCCTGTCCTCTCAGGCCGGCTCGGCATCGTCGTCATCGGTGGCCAAGCAGACATTCCAACGCTTCCAGCCGTCTGCGTTCTCCGCCAACATGGACGAGACCTACAGCCACCTCTCGCAGCACGTCAACACCTACTTTGGCACCGATGCCCCTCCGGACACAGCAGAGAACCAGCGGGCCCAGCAGAGGAAAAGCCCAGAACCTTCAGCTCCCTCTGAGCCGGGGCCCCACCTAAACCCGTCTCTGAACCAGGACCATATACCGGTCCTGATGCCTGTGGCGGGGAAGATGCCTGTGGCAGGGAAAACGCCTGTGCAAACCTCCCCCGAGTCGCCCTCTATTGAGCATGGCACCACCCCAGTTACCCCCAAGCCTGAGGATGTTGCCCCAGCGTCCCCACCCTCCCCCAGAAGGGGCATCAGCCACTACCTCTCCTACCCCAGACCCAGCGTGCAGAGCTTTGTGGGCAGCTACATTGCTCCGCTGGTCCCCAAGTTCCGGTCGGCGGACCCCCAGAGTGCCTCGGGTGAAAAGGACAAGCAGCCGGCCGCCTCGGCCCAGATTGCGTCGCCGGAAGGGAAGGAGAAGAGCAAGGAGGAGAAGGAGGAGGAGGACAAGGCCCAAAGACTGCTGTCTCAGAGGGAGAGGGTAGGTCGTCCTCAAATCCGCCATATCCTGTACTCCTCAATATAAAAGAAACAAAACCATAGTAACACCATAGTAACTGCCCCCCTGTATTAACCTCATAGCTGAAGAAATTGAGCAAAATCAATGTAGAGGCCGTGGCTAATAGTCAGGAAATTTCGGTATATATACCTGATGTATATGCTTGTGTTGTGTTGTACTGTAGATCATAGCGCGTGCGAGTGTGGACAACAGGACGAGGGCTCTGGTGCAGGCCTTGCAGAAAGTGACCGACGTTAAAATCACCGTGAGCCGAGTGGAAGACCTCAGCTACCATCTACTGGAGTTCCCAGAGACCAGAGGGGTGGCTGTCAAGGTACAGTAGGAGAGTGTGTGGGTGTCGGTGTGAGAGATGTGTATGTGTGAGTGAAAGACCAGTGGCACAGGAATTGGCCATTAAAGACCGACACATTTCTGAACTGCATTTCTTTGTGAATAACAATGATGGAAGCATCAGTGCATCAGGGCTCCTGTACACACGGACTCCGCAAGAAACAAGTAAACTGTTGTGCTGGGGCCTAACTCTGCCTGTGCCTCTCTTTCTCTCCCTCTCTCCCTATCTCACCCCCTCCCTCTCTCACACCCTCTCTCCCTCTCTCTCTGCCTCTCTCCTTCTCTTCCTCTCACACTCACCCCCTCTCTCTCCCTCTTCCTCTCTCTCCTTCTCCCTCTGCAGGAGCGAGTGATCCCGTGTTTGCTGAAGCTCAGGCAGGCGCGGGACCCAAGACTGCATGCAGCGGTGAGGCAGGCACTGGCCGTGGTGGGCTTCACTGACCCGGTCAAAGGTCGCGGCATCAGGGTGCTGTCTATCGACGGAGGAGGAACCAGGTGTCATGAAAAGCTTTTACATTTCCATGTAGTCCATGTGCTTCAGAATTCTTGCGCAGGTCTATCAATCGCAAAAATAGTAACGACGATGAAAACAATGCAGAACACAACAACAAGATGCAGTTGATAAAGATTGATTAATTTAGCTCTCTTTTAGCACTCATTAAGTTCGACCCTTTTATCCAAAGCAAAATGCATTCAAGCTACATACAATGCAGAGGAGGTCTAGGGTAGCAATAAATGCTATAACAATAAATTCTATCACCAGAGTGCAGTAGTACAGTGGAATTGCTCTGTGTTGTTATGTACAGTTGTATTTAGGTTTGTGTGTACAACCATGCTTGTAAAGGAATCAGTCATGGATGCTCTTTTTCCAAATCAATTATTTCCATGCTGAAGGGATATGTGTTCAATGAGGGCTTGTGTTACTGGAAACCGAATGGTTACAATAGGGGCATCTACCTATGTAACATAAGGGCATCTAACAAAAGCCTCAAATGAATCTTTTCGTTGATGTGTTTTGATGAATAGATAAATGCAAACATAATTCAATTATCACCTTATGTTTTCTTAAAGTTCATCAAGGTCATGTTTTTAAAATCCTAGGATTCTTTTCATAGCTGTACACATGCATGTTGATCTTTTCACACTAACCCACTGGATGTCTTTCAGGGGTTTGGTGGCTCTGCAGACTTTGCGCAAGTTGGAGATCCTGACGGGCAAACCCATCTATCAGCTGTTTGACTACATCTGTGGAGTCAGTACAGGTAGAGCACTATGCACCGCTAAAAACCCATCTGCAAAAAAAGAGTGTGTGTGTTGTACAGTATATGTCCGGAGGAGAACAGACTTATTTATTCTATTTTTTCTTTTATCCTATATTATATATGTATACTGTATAACTATCCCCCTGGATAGTTACCATGCTCATTTTGCCACATGGTCTTTTTTTTTTTGTTAGCTTAGCATTTGTTGTTTATCTGACGCGATATTTGTTCCTGTAGAGCCCTGTTCAAGTGACCTCTAATGGTTAACCTTTGACCTCTGTATTCTAGGCGCCATCTTGGCTTTCATGGTCGGAGTGTTCCAGATCCCCCTGGACGAGTGTGAGGAGATGTACAGGAAGCTGGGTTCCGACGTCTTCAAGCAGAACCTCATTGTGGGAACTGTGAAGATGGGATGGAGCCACGCATACTACGACAGCGAGATTTGGGAGAACATCCTGAAGTGAGTAGTTTCTGTACTCTTTCTCTCCCTCCATCCCTCTCTCACCCCCTCTCTCCCTCTCTCTCACCTTCCCTTCCTCTCTCTCCATCTCTTCTTCTCTGCCACTCTCCTTCTCTCCCTCACTCACTACCTCTCCCTCTCTCTCACCCTCTCCTCCCCTCTCTCATTCTGCCTCTCTCACCCCCACATCCTGAGTGTGTGTGTGTGTGTGAGAGAGAGTATTTCGTATATCTGCTTGTATTTGCGCTGTCTAAGCTTTGCTTGTGGAGGAGGTACCCTAGCCTCTGTGGTGATTGCATGTGTGTTTTTTTATTTGTTTGTTCTTCAGAGAGAGAACGGGTGAGAGTCTCATGATTGACACAGCCCAGAATCCGAATTGTCCTAAGGTAAATGGCCAATTTCATAAGTGCTAAATCCATAACATACACCAGTAGTGTGACTCTTTTTTTTACAGCCAAAGTAGTTCTTGAAAGAAGTATTTATTTATAGTTATCTGAGTAAAATATGTTTTTGAGAAACAATGGTGTATTGTGTAGTGTACTGTCCAATGAAATAGGGTAGCTGTTCTTTGAAATCACCTTTGCAATCTCCCCCATACGTTCTCCAGAGTCAAGTTCAAGTTCAATGTATTTCTTTGTCAAATGGGCAATTTCATTGCAGTCAGGATCACATGCCACACAACAACAGACACAACACGCTACAATACACACAGATGTGCACAAAATAATAATTTAGTTGTGATAGATACTGTAGGTCTGCCTAAACACCTTAAAGCAACACTAAAGAGTTTTTCGTACATAAGAGAGTCATCCTCCAGTTCAGAGGGTGACGATAATGCACATACCTTGCTTGCCGCGTAATAACAAGCAGAAAAAGTTGCTCGGGAACGCACACCTGAGTCCAGTGGAGTGTCGCACGGAGTAATGATTGGCTGTAGGTACCCGTCCACCAACATGTACGCGCATGAGAGCTCGTGCACAACACGGATTTTCGTGCACGGAGCTGGTTCTAAATGCTACATGAGGCGCCATACTTGAAAATGGCGCTTGCTAACTTGCCGAAGCTAATCTACACGGCCTTGACCCCCTGGGTTCATCAACTCGTAACAGGGTGAACGGCACTTCTGCTTTCACTTCGCGGCCCTCTATCAGCTATAACCGCACTGTGTAACTTATCGAGGTGGGGTAGTGTATCTGTAGTTCGATGAAATGAGACATCAGAAACTACAAATTTGAATTGCTTCGATGTCACAATACATCAAACTTTCATAAAATCATGCAACATATTCTACCTGGTCTGTTATTTGCTGGATAAACAGATAGTGTGTGTGTGTGTGACAGAGGAAAAGTGCTTTAGTGTTGCTTTAAAAGAGGAGTCTGTAAAACCACAAAGATATGTTTTCAGTAAATAAGTAAATAAGAGGAGGAAGTGAAGATGAGGGGGAGGGGGGTGGCCACTAAATGGACAAGTCTATATTTTCCTGTTGTGTGCATTCAGTACTTGGATACTTGGATTCAAAAAGTGATGAAGGAATTTTTGTACCTCTGTTTTAAAAGTACACCATGTCGTCCCCTAGGTGTCAGCAGTGAGCACGCTGGTGAACCGTGGCCTGCCTCTGAAGGCCTACGTGTTCAGGAACTACAACATGCTGCCAGGGACACGCTCCCACTACCTGGGCGGCTGCCATCACAAAATGTGGCAAGCCATACGCGCCTCCTCCGCCGCCCCGGGCTTCTTCCAGGAGTGCATGCTGGGAAACGACCTGCACCAGGTGAGTGGGACCACCGAGTGGGATTGTGTGTGTGTGTGTGTTGGTTGGTCGGTTGTTGTGGATGTGTGTTGGCGGGTGGGGGGGGATCTCGAAACAGGTAATCGAGTCTGCATAGCTGTGTTGAAGAAAAAGGCTAGTATTTGGCAAACAGTTTAATCCAAAGCGGTCTTTATAATCTGGATCTGGTTCTCCTGTGTTGGAAACGGGGAGGCTAACTGCTCCCCCACCACCAGGGGGAGCAAGTTTTGGCAGAGGGTGCCATATCGTGGTATCTTGATCACCTCCCCACCCAATCAAACTGCCCAGGCCAACCAAACCCATCTAATCTCACATCACCATCTCCACCCCATCATCCAACCACCCAAACTCTCCAGGATCCCCTAAATGCCCATCACCATCCTCACCCCCACCCAAGCACAAAGGGTTGAAAGCAAAGGATTTGCTTTTGTTTATGTAAAGCACATCGAATGACCTCTGTGTATGAAATGCACTACTGTATATGAATAGACTTGACTTGACTTGACTGAGGAGGTTAGGCAGCAGCACATTTGAAAACCCTTGTCTGTTTAGGTCCGCCCACTAATGGTGGCAAGTTAAAGAGCCTCCATCAGGTAAGCAACTCCTTTTGGTGGAGGGCCTTTCAGTCCTGGGCCTGGACTCTCTCTCTCTCTCTCTCTGCACATTCTCTGTTACCCCTTTTCCACCGACGCTGTTCTGGTGCTGGTTCGGAGCCAGTGACAAGTCTCGAACCAGTTCTTTGTTTTTCCACACAAAATAACCTGGCTCTGGGCCAGGACAACAGGTTCCAAATCAGCACCAACTTTGAGCTGGTCTAGAAATAAGAACCAGTTACGTCAGGTGTTGGGAGCGGGATTTCAATGGTGTTTCGAAAAAAAGCCACTAACGCAGCTAGTTAGCTAGCAGCAAAAAAAGCAGCGTAGCCATAACCATAACAACGGGTGCTAATCAAGAGTTAATGTTAACTAACATGCTAGTTTTTCTAGCGACTGCAATAAATACACATGCAACATTTAGGGCAACAGCTTCTTTTGGTTCCTGTCCTCCCATCGGCTGGTGCCTATGATCTCATCTGTATTCGGATAGATTGCTTGGAAGCAATTAGTCTCAAACAGGAACACCTAGTAGCTGAGATCAATAGTAGTTAGCTAAAAGTGCCTTTCCTGGAAAAGGCTCAGCAAGGCCATTCTGAAGGAGTCCCAGTAAGCCAAGCGGTCCCTGTTGTGCTCTATTGCAGTGACTTTTAACGCAGTACAAAGTGTTTATTAAAGCAGCACAATGCATTTATTTACCTTAGAATAATGACTTATAATACGGAGAGTGAAGTCTTTGCCTGTAAGGCTTCATATTTTACTATGTGACGTTGATTGGGCAGGATCATGACCCTTTTAGTCAGTTTATGACTGTTTACGGATTATAACTGAGTACCATCTCAGCGCTAAATGGCATTGAATATTGACGCTAAGGGACATAGTCATCAATTCTGTTGTTGTGTTGTCTTAAATAGTTTCAGGAGAGGAGGACTACGGGGATGATGACTTTTTGTAGTCCTTCACACTGCAAATATCAAAGAGCTCCCCCTCCAAGACTCTGTCCTTAATCGTTCTACCAGCTGTGTGTGGAAGTGGGAGGGGTGCCTTCATTACCTCTGCCAACGAGGTTATGTTTTCATCTGGGTTTGTTTTTTTGTCTGTCTGTCTGTCTGTCTGTCTGTCTGTCTGTCTGTCTGTCTGTCTGTCTGTCTGTCAGTTAGCAAGACAACTCAAAAAGTGATGGATGGGAGTCATCCGAATCACTGTCGGGATCCCGGAGCCGTTTATGTTTTATGCTTAGTGGTATAATGGCATGGTACGGCCACGTGGTGGCGATCTGAATAGTTTAGGGTCAAATGTATGGCAACCTAGGAAAAACAATACCGGCGGAGGTCTACGCTCTCTGAGTGCTTTTCTAGTTTTCTCATGATTATACCGTGAAAGGGAATTCCTGATGTGGACCACCTGTGAGGGCTTTTTTAGTAACGAGCGCTCATTCGTCCTCATCATACGGCAAAATTTCAAGCTAGTGCGGAATATGGAATATGCAGGTGCTTGTTTTTAGCTGAAAGTTTCCACCTCATGTACATGGGCCAGCTATTTTGGCCGTGCTGCTATGCAGTCAGATGACTGGCTCCTAATGGTCTGATCGATGATCGTGGCAAGTTGTCCACTGATGATTAATGTTCTTCTCCACATGCTAATTTGTTGTCTGACGGAAATTGCCCAAAAAAATTCCCTGCATATAGCATCACCTTTAGAAAACATCAGAAGGGAATTGAAGCTAATTATAGTCCCTTTCAGAGAGGTGTGTGTGTGTGTGTGTGTGTGTGTGTGTGTGTGTGTGTGTGTACAGAAATAGCCCTAAACATCAAGCATCTTTTTCTTTTTGGAGGAACTGCGTCGTCAGCTCTTACGTGGACGAATGGTCTTGCTCCTCTTCAGGGAGTATCATGGAACTAACAGATTAGCTCCAATATGTCTGCTGACACGCCACCTCGACTTGTTTGTTGATGTTGTTTACGCAGAGACTGATTCAAGGGCATCTCTGCAGAGGACCCACTAGGTCTAAAAGAGGTCTGGGCCTGACCCTGGGTACTTCTGTTCTAAAACCATCCTCCTGATGTGCAAAGTAATGCTGTGCTACATGCTAAATAGCTTCTGACTGATGCCTCTGTCACAGGGTTTGCTTTGATCATTGAAACACTCAGAGAGTCTAGTCATATGCAGAAGTGAGGCCAGACACTGAAGTGTATACCAGGTCCTGAGGAAGCATGCTCTCTCCGATTAGATTAATGACTCGCTGTGAGGTCATTCTCAAAGAGTAGCATAAACAGCTGTCCAAAATAAAAACATCACTCACTCACTCACTCACTCATAGCGACTTATTGAGGCTAGCCTGGCACACTCACTTATAACGGTGTGCTGTGGCTAAGCTGGCACAACTTTATGCTAGCGTTAGCATTAGCATTAATCAACCCTCACCAAGTCAGGTCATATTTATTTACATAGCATACTTAAACGCAGTGTAATTGACCCAAGGCACTCACAGAAAAAATACAAATAAAATAGAATATGTTCAGTAATAAAAAAAACAAAAATACAGTATAAATGACAAAAATAAGAAAATAAAGATACAAAATAAATAAATAAATAAATGAATATCAACAGCCACTTCTCTGACTCACCCAGCCCACCCGAGATACTCTCGAGGGGGAGCCAGTCGTTTGAAGGCAATCCGAAGCCAAGCCCAGCCAAAGCCACAATGTCCTCTCGCTGGGGGAAAAAAATAAATAAATAAAAAAAAAGATTAATCACCCCGGCCCCTCACTGTCCCCCTGGTGCTGTCGGAGGACGCGTCATACGCCAGCGTCCGTTCCTGCGGCTCGCCGCCGGCCTCACACAGGCTCGTCCACAAAGTGGCCCTTGTCCGCGCTCAAGAGCTTGAGACAGAAGTCCAGTAGACTTGATGAATGAGTTACATTCAGCGCTGCGCAGATGGGACTTCTGGAAAGTTCCACGCGGCTGATTTATGAGTATGACCGTTGCACCGCACATTTGACAGGTACACAATCGCAGCCACTTTTTTTTTTTGTATAGCTGTCCCCAACACCGCCAGCACTACCCCTCACGCCCCTGCAGCTTCCACAGCCAGCAGCTGCTCCACAGACTCCAGAAAGCTGTTACTTGTTGTGGAAAAGATGGATGGTGACATTTATCTTAATCTACGACTATTTTTTTTTTTTCACTTTTTGACACGGTGGGAAAGAATTACTCTGGTGAATTCCTACTGTAACATGCGCTGAAATTCCTTGTGTTATAGAACCTTTCATAGGACAATATGGAAGGTGCAAGCTAATTTTGGCAGAGGCAGATGTTCAACCCCTTGTGAATACCTTGCAGTTAAAGAGTTGAGGAAATCATTCCAAACTGTTCCATTTCGTTCCATTCTCTTTCTGCAACCCCTAAGCTCAGAGCCCTATAGAGAGAGAGTGCCATCAATGCATTTGTCGCTACTCTCCATTTATATAGTTCTGGTTAAGTTGGTACATGACGGGAATGTTGGAATTGAACATTACAGTATAAAGGATATCTGGGTTGATTGAATTCAACGGCAACGTTTCTGCGACGTATTCTCCATGTTTGCTTCCTGCCCTCCATCTCAAATCTATGTATTTTATACAGACTATGGGATTCTAGAACTTTACATTGTTTCGGAACAGAATCTTCTGTTCGAATGTTCCAAACCTCCTGAATGGGTAAAAACAATCTAAGTTTCAAATTTGTTTGTGCGATGCTAAACGCCTGAAGCTACTGCCCAGATGATCTCGGATGCAACACAGTTTGGACACAAGCTGAGGACACTGGAGGAGTGGGCAGGCAGGGTCAGCACAGGGATATTTAAGGCAAAGTTACGCTCGAGGGACTAACGCCCATCCAGTGTGCTCTTTAAAAAACTGCGGCCTATATTCTTTACGTGGTGATCTGAATATAGCAGAAGACAGACGCCTATTTTAGCACATCGTGTTTTATTTATTTGTGGAAAAAAAAAGAAATGTGGAAATGTTGTGATATTGGTGTGTACACTATCAAAGCAAGCACAACACACTGTTGGTGTATGAATTAGTTTGACATGGCTGTTGAGGTCTGGAGGCCTCTGGAGACATCACTTGTGGGGGTCTGGGAGATTAGCTGTAATGTTTCGAGTTAAACTGTGTGTGTGTGTCTGTGTGTGTGTCTGTGTGTGTGTCTGTGTGTGTGTCTGTGAGAGAGAGAGAGAGATCCACAAGCAGTCTGGTTGTTGTATTTTTCCCCCATTCTCCTCTCCCTGCCTTCATGTCTCCAGTATCATGCTGTTAGCCTTGAGGGCAACTTAACCCTGCTTATGCATAGCCAATGCACTTCAAGTACTCTCTCTCTCTCGCTCTTCATCTGGGCTCAGCTAAGGGCTTGATAGCTAGGAGCTGTGACCATGTGTAACTTTCCTGTGTGTGTGTGTGTGTGTGTGTGTGTGTGTGTGTGTTGTCTGAGCTGGCCAGTGGAGTCTGATTAAAATACAAATGCCGTTGGCACGGAGACCTGTTGAGTGCCGGGGCCTCTCCACTCCGAGCTGCGTTCCACGCTCAGTTCTTCAACATTAATGAGGAGTTCCAGAATCTTCTCTCCGCACTGTAGTGTAGTGTAGAGTAGAGTAGTGAAGCCTTTCAGCTCTGGAGTGGCACTTCACCCCTGTGACACGCAACACACAAAGCGCTTGGCTTTAATTTTGAATTGGCTTTAAATTGTAGAGGTGGATATGGGCTGATTTTATATTCGCTCTCTTTCTCTCTCTTTCTTTTTGTCTCTCTCTACCTCTATCTATCTCTCTCTCCGTTTCTCTCTTTCTTTCTTTTGGGTCATTCCACGCCAAATCAACCAGAGCCCACGCACTTGCGTCTCAAAAAAATCTGAAAAAAATACCATGTGTGCCTATGTTACCCAGGAGACACTCTGTAAAATGTTTTTGTGCTAAGATCAATACTTTTCAAGTAACAGCCAGTTTTACAGGGGGGGGGGGGGGGGGTGTCAAATTTGTTCTACCTCTTTTTTTTTGTCAAAGTTCACAAGCTCATTGCTCAAGAACTAGAATCTGTAGGAGGCTCAAATTGTGCAGGCTGGTGCATAAATAGGAATACTATGCAGTAAAATCACCACGAGTAGTCTGGATGATCCTGCATGGTCATAGCAGTCCCTCAAAGTTGATCAAAATTTTATTGGAGTTCTTGGCTGGGCTCTGTTTAGGCTTACAGAAGACATATTTTTACTCAACATAGGCTCTTGATTTTTTTTCTCTTTTTGAAATCAGTAGAAACACTCTCCGAAAAAGCAATGAAGAGAAAAGAAAATCCATCAGGGACTGAACAGCAGACCTCACAAGTTTGAAAAATAATTTTGGATCTCATATTCAGAGCATCTTAACACCTTGTGGGAATATACAAAGATTTTTTTTATATTTTTTTCATTAATCTGCATTACCTCTTCTTTCTAAAAACACCAATTTGACTTGTCTTATGCGAATCTTTCTTTTTCATTTTCCACCCTAAACATGGACAAAATGCACCATTGAGATCAATATGTTTTGTCCCCACCCGGCAATTTCAGTGATTCAGTGATTTTAGTGGCACCTAGTGGTTACTCTATACAAAACAAATCTCTCAATAGATCTCTATGGTGCATTTTGCCCTTGTTCAGGGTGGGAAATGAAAAAGAAAGATTTGCATAAGACAAGTCAAATTGGTGTTTTTAAAAAGAAGAGGTAATGCAGATTATAGAAAAAAATATAAAAAAAATATTTGTATATTCCCACAAGGTGTTAAGGTGCTCTGAATATGAGATCCAAATGTATTTTTCAAACTTGTGAGGTCTGCTGTTCAGTCCCTGATGAACTTTCTTTTCTCTTCATTGCTTTTTCGGAGAGTGTTTCTACTTATCTCAATAAGAAAAAAAACCCAAGAGTCTATGTTGAGTAAATATGTGTCTTCTGAAGGCCTAAACAGAACCCAGCCAAAAACTCCAATAAAATTTTGATCAACTTTGAGGGACTGCTATGACCATGCAGGATTATCCAGACTACTCGTGGTGATTTTACTACATACTATTCCTATTTATGCACCAGCCTGCAAAATTTGAGCCTCCTACAGATTCTAGTTCTTGAGCAATGAGCTTGTGAACTTTGACAAAAAAAAGAGGTAGAACAAATTTGACACCCCCCTCCCCCTGTAAAACTGTCTGTTACTTGAAAAGTATTGATCTTAGCACAAAAACATTTTACAGAGTGTCTCCTGGGTAACATAGGCACACATGGTATTTTTTTCAGATTTTTTTGAGACGCAAGTGCGTGGGCTCTGGTTGATTTGGCGTGGAATGACCCTTTTCTCTCTCTTTCTGTCTCTTTCTTTATTTCTTTTCTCTCTCTCTCTCTGTCTTTCATTTTTCTTTCTTTCTTTTTCTCTCTCTGTCTTACTTCTGGATTCACCTCTTGTTCTCTCTCTTGAAACACATACCACTTTTGTTTTTTAAATATTTATAACTTGGATGCTGTGCTCCAATTTGTATGCACGTCCTTTTAGTCTCCATGATGAAACAGTTCTGAATTTAAGCTTTTTAAATGTGCTCATTGGTGTGTTGTGTCACGGCCGCCCTGGTGTGTAGGCCCAACAAAGACAGACTGACACACACACACACACACACACACACTTTGTGTTGCAGAAAGGGAGCTTGCTACCCTATCATCCGACCCGTTCCATATCATAGAGATGCACAGACACACAAGACACACAAGACACACAAGACACACAAGACACACAGACACACAGACACACAGACACACAGACACACAGACACACAGACACACAGACACACAGACACACAGACACACAGACACACAGACACACAGACACACACACGTTGTGACATGGAGAAGGCGCTTGCTGTCGTGTGCTGTGCGTCATGTCACAGTAACAGGAATAGTCATGTGAATGACTGAGTGTGTGCTGCTGTGTTACTGCCTCAGGTGAAATCTGGAGGCATCCACCCACAGTCACACACTGGGCTCAACAAGAAGACCGCCCCCACTGACAGTTACCACAACATCTCAATTTATAGCAGCCTTTGTGTGTGTGTGGGTGTGTGTATATGTACTGTATGTGTGCACGCTTGTTTGTATTAGCTTTTGTGTATGTGTGTGTGTGTGTGTGTGTTTGTGTGTGTGTGTGTGTGTGTGTGTGTGCCACTGTACTGTATATGCTTGTGTGTGTAAAGGTGTGTGTGTGTGTGTGCTTTTATGGCACAACATACTAATGGTGTGTGTGTGTGTGTGTGTGTGTGTGTGTGTGTGTGTGTGTGTGTGTGTGTGTGTGTGTGTGTGTGTGTGTGTGTGTGTGTGTGTGTGTGTGTGTGTGTGTGTGTGTGTGTGTGTGTGTGTGTGTGTGTGTGTGTGTGTGTGTGTGTGTGTGTGTTTGAGAGTCGATTCTGATGACCTAGTTAATTTTTGTTAGGAGGAGAGTAGCTAGCGTGCTGTGATTCAGCAGTGTGGAATAATCTGAGGAGCAGTCACAAGCTCTCTGTGTGTTCCTGCCCACGGTCCACACCTGCTCATCATGCCTTGCTTTTACACACACACACACACACACACACACACACACACACACAATACACTAACACACGCGCCTCCGACCAGGGTTCACACGTCCTCATCATGCCTCGCTTTTACCCACACACACACACACACACACACACACACACACACACACACACACACACACACACACACACTCTCACACACTCCCCTGCCCAGGGTTCACACCTGCTAATCATGCCTCGGTTGAACTTGGCACATGGAGCCCCTAGGCATTGAATGCACACTTAATTAACAATCTGCATATTAGAGATGCGCGGATGAGCTTTAACGTCACCCAAACCCACTTCTAAAAATAAATCCTCCACCCGCCACCCACCCGAACCAATGATTTCCTCCCATTTAGATATCCTCAACCGGCACGACCCGATCATGATGCTACTGTAAGCAAATTCTCAGTGAGTTATTAAGTCTGATGACATGCACTTACAACATTTAACCTATTTGAAGAAAAATAGGCTAAATGACACCCCAAAATAGACAAAACACTGCGGAGATCACTCTATTCAAAGTTACATTGGAATGCCACGGTTTCAGCACTTTCGCCAACTTCACACAACAAATTGGGAGCAATTTCAGGCCTACGTTCATTAGAGGATTTTTGAGCCAGATCGTTGTTTGCATTTGATCCACGTCAAAATAAATCGCTATTTACAGAACACTTACAAGGCTCAAAATAAACGTAGACCTCAGTGGTAGCATGTGTAGAATCTCGACAGACAAATCAAAAAGCATTGTAAAAGTGTAAAGAGAGGTTAGCAAAACCAGGCTTTATCTGAAGGAGACGTTCCCTGACTTTGTTACGGCGTGAAATCAGTGGCCGAGTTCGGTCTTGCAACGCTGCATAGATCTGGCTGAAGTATCAGTCGTCTACCCACGACCCACCCACAGTTAACTAGAACGTTTTTGTTGTTGTTGTTGTTGTTGTTGTTGCTTGTGTGCGACATTACCTTGTGTATACACACACACACACACACGTACACGCATAAACACACCACTACACACACACCCACACGCATACATGTACACACATTTAGAGACAGGCCGTTACAAAACACAAGCCTGCATGTCTGCTCTGATGCAGACTTCCTTTTCATCCCCTCTCCCACCCTCACAGGCTGCCTGAGGCGGACACTCTGCTAATTTGGATAAAGTATTGCAATTAGCCCGGAGAATTCAGCAAGCTCTGGTTTCAGTTTGTCTCAAAACATCCAATATGAATATGAATATGAATATGAATATGCCTTTTGTGCTGGGGGAAAGCTCTCCATTTGAAAAGGCTTGTCTGTATACATACAGTACATACTGTGTGTGTGTGTGTGTGTGTGTGTGTGTGTGTGTTTGTATTTGTGAATGGATGTTTACTTTGTGTGTGTGTGGGTGTGTGTTTGTATTCTTTTGAATCCTACAGTAACTGCATCCTAAGCTAGCTCGCTCGCTCTCCTGCTCAGGCAAGTGATTTTACACCAGAGCAGCTGTCTGAGTGCTGAATCTCTGGTGGATGCAGCAGTGTCCTATGCACTATGTTACTCATGGGCCCTCTCGGAATCTCTGAATGTTTAACGCTCTGTAAAGCGCCATGAGAGCTCTAAAGTTTTGGCGCTCTATACGTGAAATTTAATTGAAATTGAAATTGAATTTACTCACCTCATTCATAATATTTCTAATTCTCTCCTCCTTATGAAGAAGCCTTGGGCAGGGCAAAACCAAACAAAGCAGAAACTCAAGGGCCACTTGTAACTATGTTACTTGCACCTCATAATATTCCTAATTCTTTCCTCTTTATGAATAAACTCACTTACAAACTGAGAAGAGATTGTTGCAACGCAATGCGACGAAACACACCGCAAGAAACACACTCAAGGGCCTTTCTAGAGTGAAGAGACTGGCAGTATTAACTACTAACAGTTAGCATCATTATTTGTATTAAGTCGATTAATCTGTCGATTGTTTTCTCAATTGAATTGATTGATTGTTTAATTGTTATGGTGTCAGAAAATGGTGGCAAAGATGCCCAGTGTTCCCAAAGCCCAAGATTTTGTTCTCAAATGCCTTGATTTGTCCACACAACAAATATGCATAGGTTACAGTCCTAGAAGAGTAAATAAGTATTTAAGTTCAAGAAGCAGTAATCAAAAATTGATTAGCAATGTATTTAATATTGAATTGGACAGTTTCAATACAAGACAGAAGGGGCCCTCCAGCAGACTAGAGACGGGTATGTGTCATGTCTGTCACGTCCTGAAGCGTGTGACTTGTCATGACTATGACTGAAGCCGTCGCTCTGGGTCTCTCTGGCCTTGCCTGCCTTGGCTCCGACACGGCTGTGCTGTAAGAGTCAGCATGCTAATGAGGGGTAAATAATTCAGTCTGTCATTTCGCCTTGAAACTCCCTCACTCCCTTCCTCCCTCCATTCCTCCCTTCCTTCACCCCTCCTCCCTCCTTTGCTCTCTCTCCATTCCTTCCTATCTCCATCCGTCCCTCCAGTCCTCTCTCCTTTACTCCATCCTTCTCTGCCTCCCTCTATCCCTCCCTCCCTTGCTCTTTCCATCCCTCTCTCTGTCCTTTACTCATCTTCCTCCCTCCCTTACTCCATCCCTCTCTCCCTCCCTCCATCCCTCTCTCTCATCATCCCTCCATCTCTCCCTCTGCCTCCCTCCATCCCTCTCTCTTCCTCCATCCACCCCTCTCTCTCTCATCATCCCTCCCTTACTCCATCCCTCTCTCCCTCTCTCTCCCTCCCTCCCTCCACCCTTCCCTCCCTCCATCTCTCCCTCCGTTGCTCCTTCTCCCCCTTCCCTCGTCTGAAGCCCTGTAAAGAGCTGGTGTGATTCACTGGGGAAACTAGGAGCTGATGTTACAGCACTTATTGCAGCAGGGCTCATCGACTTGTTCTTAGAGTTATGTTTACGTTTATGGTTTCTTAGTAGACACTTTAGTCCAAAGCAACTTACAATGACATCAGTAAGCATCTGCTGTAGGAGTTGTAGGTTTTAAAGGTACGGTCTGTAATTCTTGCAAAAATGTTGGGAACACATCCATACAGAGAAGCGGTGCTTTTATGCTTTCTTCACTTATTGTTCAACCTTGACCAAGACATCAGTCTCTGACCAAGAAAACCCTTAAGCACTGAATATTCCTGTCATCACTGACTGCACTGTAAGACATTGAATATGAACGGTTGATCAGGAGATGTCCATGTGGATGTTGACATTCATTTTTTGGCCTTTGCTGCTGCTGATTATGAGGGTAATGGTGTTTTGCGGTCTGGTTTGGGCCATAAACATAACCGATGATGATGATGATGAGGGTGATAGTGATGATTATAATCATGATGATGATTATGATGACGGTAGGTTCTGTGGTCTGTAGTGGGTCCATGAATACGATTACAATGGCGTGGGTGATGAACAGAACCAGTGACGATGATGATGATGATGATGATGATGATGACGACCATGCATGCGATCATTACCATGGCGCCATGGTGTTTATTACCAATGGTGTTCTGGCAAACTGAAGATGGAGATCAAGTCAGAGACGGTGGAAGACAGTGCTCTCCTGATGGCCATCCGTAGTGATGATGATGATGATGATGATGATGATGATGATGTGGATGCTGATGGTCTGGTTGGTGGTGGGGGGGTGGGGGGGGGGGGCATTACAGCTGCAGATTGACTGGAGACCTGGAGGTCACGGCCTCATTAGTAGGTGGACTCCCCCCACCCCCCCCCCCCCCCACACACACACACACACACACACACACACACAGGGACGGGGCAGGTGCTGATGGGGGATGATGAAAGGGGGATGGGGAGGAGGAAGAGGAGGAGGAGGAATAGGAAATTAAAAGAGAATAAGAGAGCTGAGAGAGGAAGAGATGAGTAGAGAAGAGAGAGACATAGGAGGAAAAAAAGAAGAGAATAAGAGGAAAGGGAGTAAAGAGAAAAGAAGGGATGGTAGAAGACCAGCAGAGAGAAGAGACGACGGATAGGAGTAGGAGGAGTGGAGGAAGATGAGGGGGGGAGAGGGGTGGAGGGGCAGAGGGGAGAGGGGTGAAGGAGGGAGGATAGGGATGGAGGGGAATGAGAGGAGAGGGGTGGAGGGGGAGAGGGGAGAGGGGTGGAGGAGAGAGTATAGGGGTAGAGGAGAGAGTAGAGGGGTGGAGGGATACTGGGCCTCCTGGGATACTGCAATCTCCCCGGACCCTTATCCCCAAAACCCCCAATAGCCCCAATCCCTCTGCCTCTAATGAGCTGAGAGTGTGTGTTTGATCCCACCGCAGCAGACTCCCACCACCACCACCACCACCACCATCACCACCACTATCAGGCCCTCCAGGTCTCACCACGTGCCGGCAGGCTTTTATACCCCTTCATGTTGGTCTGTCTGTCTCTTTTTTCTTCTTTCTTTTTTTCTTTCGACTGCTCTGTTGCTATGTACTTACTGTACCTCAACCTGTCTAAGACTTTCTCTCTCTCTCTCTCTCTCTCTCTCTGTTTCTCTATAATTCTATCAGACCCTTTCTCACTCTCCTCCTCTTATCTCAGTCTGTCTGCCCCCTCATCCCTCTCTCAGGGTATATATTATGGAGCTCAGACTCCTCACCCCAGGGTTGCCTTTCAGTAATTGGCAGACCTCAAAGCTGCCGGCGTCCCGATCACACCGACCAACACTGGGGGACCCTACATGGGAAATGCTTCCTTTGGTGTGTGTGTGTGTGTGTGTGTGTGTGTGTGTGTGTGTGTGTGTGTGTGTGTGTGTGTGTGTGTGTGTGTGTGTGTGTGTGTGTGTGTGTGTGTGTGTGTGTGTGTGTGTGTGTGTGTGTGTGTGTGTGTGTGTGTGTGTGTGTGTGTGTGTGTGTGTGTGTGTGTGTGTGTGCGACCGACATTTTGGAAGTGTTCAGATTTTGTAATATAGCCTGTTTGATTTTGATATGCACAAGGATACTATAGCGATTAGCCGTGATCAAAAATGGTCATCCACAGCCAGCAGTTTTCTTTGTATTTGAGAGCATGTCCTTGTATTATATGCATGCTTTTGTATTCTAGCATTTGTGAAAAAATATATGTATATTGTTCATTGTTATTAATATGCATTATGCAGCCATGTTTTTGTTTTGGATTTGTGTGTTCCAACATCCATATATTTGGAGTCCATCTGCCTCTGACATCAGATGAAATAGAATTCAGAGGCTTCTCCGAAGTGGGGGGGGGGGGGAATAACATAAGCAGCTGCAACAAAAGGAAGAATCAGAGGCATGTAGCCCCAACAACATGGGTCATGAATTAGTCATCTTCGTCAGGGGTGTCTCTACATGAAAATCACATTCCAGACAAAAAAAGAAAAGAGAAATTGGTGTCATGCAGTGCAGTTGGTATGCTTAAGCACCATTCAAGAGTTCACTATCCAAAATTGGCCAGTTAGAATAAATGTGGGATGGCTTTAGGTCACTAGTCAGAGCGTGCTTCTCGCAAACACGCCGGCTCTGCACTGGCATCACTGTTTGTGACAGAAACCAATAAGAAAGTCCTCGCTCCAGTCGTTTCCCACGCAACCTAGACGCAAATGAAAAACTGTAAAATAGACTAATCTACTAGCAAGCCAGTTGCTTGAAACGAGAGAGCAAACCATTTGTTGTGAGCGAAGTTAGGCCCATGCTGTTGCTTTTGTGATCGAGAACTGCTGCAGTAGCACCGCCAGGTGTGCCTTGATTAAGTTAATCAGGTTACTGGGAAGTGTAGGCGTGGCAAAGTTTCGTCACGTTCCTCTCAAGCGTCCGTTCGCAGCGTCATGCAGCGTCTTCAGATGGTGTTTATGAGCGTTGAAAGTGAAATGTTTGTGGCTGACGCGCTGGAAATTACTGGATTTCGTTGTTAGAATTGCTTTAAAAAGCTTAAAATGTTTACCATGTTGCAAGTCGCTTTGGTTCAAAAAGCATCAGCCAAATGGAATGTCATGCAATGCAAGGCAAGGCAATGTAATGTAATGTAATGTAATGTAATGTAATGTAATGTAATGTAATATTTCAGGACGGCGGGCTCCTGATCAACAACCCCACGGCGCTGGCGATCCACGAGTGTAAGAACCTGTGGCCCAACACGCCCCTGCAGTGTGTGGTGTCACTGGGCACCGGGCGCTACGAGACGGGCAGCAAGAACAGTGCCACCTACACCAGCCTCAAGGCCAAGATCACCAACGTCATCAGCAGTGCCACAGACACCGAGGGTGAGTGTGTGTGTCTGTGTGTGTTTGTATGTTTTATGTTTGTGTGTGTGTGTGTGTGTGTGTCGGTGTCTGTGTGTTGGGTCTCCTTTGTTTGTTTGTTTGTGTGTATCTCTCTGTGTGTGTGTGTGTGTGTGTGTGTGTGTTGGGTCTCCTTTGTTTGTGTGTGTGTTTATTTATAATATGACAAGTGGGAAAGGATATTGACAAGGCTGTAATTCGGCCGCAGGGGTGAGTGTTTTTTCTTTTACTTTTGTTATATTTATTTTACAGGGTCAGTGCTTAGTAGCTACATGACCGAGATGGCTTATACTGTATATCGCCCAGAGGGTAATTTGCATCTATAGTTCCTGGGCAGGAGTCGAATGTTGAAAACATACAGTGAACTCTCTCCTGTCCCTTAGCATGTGACTTGTTCCAGTTTCACTTTGTGAGAATTGTACCATGCCATGCCACTGTTCAGCGTCTGGAAGGATATTTTTAGGAAGAGAGATTTGACCTGTATTTCTGTGCACTCATAATTGTATAAATATACACCTTGCATTTCATACAATTTACATTTGTAGTGACTGCAGATGTAAATTAACCTAAGGCTAACTCGGGTATAATGCATCAAATGGTAACATATGTATAAAATGGTACATGGTCCCTAACAAATAAAATAAAAAATTTAAAATTAAATAATTTTCTTTAAATTCAAACATTTACTCTGTGAACAAATGTTTCTGCCATTGTGTGCATAGATAAGTTACATTATATTAACTTAAAACAGACTTTTGTCTATTTACAAACATGCAAATGGTTAACAATAAGCAGGATGCAATTTAACTCACGAAAACAAATATAAAACCAAACCAAAATCAAATGATATCAGACATGAAGCCAGAATCAACCGCCAAGCTTGAAGCTGCCTCCTGTCACATCATGGCCCTACGCCCTCATTTGAATCATATTTTATCATGTCAGTGAACTGTAAAGGTCTTTAATGCTAAAACTTTGCATCTTTTTACATTTGTCTTTGTTCTTGATTTTCTTTACCCGGAGTATCTATCTTATCCACTTTTCTAATGATCTTGTTATGTCTTTGAAGTGGCTAACATGACCTTTAACACCTTAATGCCAGCCTTACCATTATTGTCTTCCTGTGTACCGTAATGTGCTGGATCCCTGATAGTGTGTATGCTAATAACTCACTGGCTCAGCATGGGGCTCTACAGAGGCCTAGACAACAGAGAAGCCCATGCACGCGCGCGCACACACACACACACACACACACACACACACACACACACACACACACTTGCGCAAGCGCGCGCACACACACACACACACACACATACATGCACAATTTTACACCATTTTCCACTTTGGTGCTTTTCCTTTTATCTGATGGCTTTGGCATACAGGAGGTCAAACAGAAATAAAATAACCACTGAGGTTATTTTTGAACCTGACCTTCCAACCAACTCCACAACAAACCAAGCCACCATCAAATACCTGAAAAGCCACGCACGCCTAAATGCATTTCATCAGCATATTGAATCATGCCATTGTTGCCAATACACAGATTAAGCAAATCCACAGCTTTACTTTTGCATTATTGGTGAAATGTATTTACAGAGCATTGGCACACAAAGACTTAAACTCTTAACAGATGTCACCAGTCACATCTGGATCCTGTCTCTCCGGCGAGGATTAAAAATTCACGTAATCGCAGCTATTTTTAAAAGTTCTGATTATCGGCCTGACCTCAGGGTCACCTCTACGGTCCGATAGCATCAGTAGCCGTTAGGTGCCAAAAGCCCATCACTGCCCCATTCACTGCCCCATGCAACACCGTATTGTCATGGAGACTGTTGCTGTTTGACTGGGAGTTGCTTGTTCTGAATGTGAGTGCACAGTTCTCAGGTTGTTGTGAAATGATGTCTCCATATAGTACAGAATCCTATAGAGTCATATTCATTTAGCTGTTGAAGTGTGCGCTTGAAATGTTTTCTAAACTGTATAGATGAAGTCAAAAGTCAGAACAGCGGAGTTGAAATAGTGGAACACTTGATGAACCCTGTTGTCTGTGTGTGTGTGTGTGTGTGTGTGTGTGTGTCTGTGTGTGTGTATGTGTGTCTGTGTCTGTGTGTGTGTGTCTGTGTCTGTGTGTGTGTGTGTGTCTCTCGTCCTCCTCCTCCACCAGAGGTCCACACCATGCTGGACGCCCTGTTGCCGGTGGACACCTACTTCCGCTTCAACCCGTACATGAGCGAGGACATCCCATTGGACGAGAGCCGGCGCGAGAAGCTCAACTTCCTGCTGGAGGAGGGCCGGCGCTACCTGGAGCGCAACGACGTCAAGCTGCGCAAGGCGGCCGGCGTGCTCACGCAGGAGAAGGGCGTGGTCCAGCGCGCCGCCGAGTGGCTGCAGCTCAAGGCCGACATGTACGACGGCCTGCCTTTCCTCTCCAAGCTCTAGCGCCCTCTGGAGCGCGGGAGGTGGTAGTGCGGCAAACACACAAAAAAAAGAGGGCCTCAAGTTCAGGGGTGCTCGTTGACCAGGAGTCGGAGGGCATGCGTAGTGTAACACTAACGCTGTTACGCAGCTTTTTCGTGATTTTTTTTTTTTTTTTTTACGTTTCTGGCGATTTGAAGCGGGCTTTCCTCCCGTCGATCCTCCACACCTCTCCTGGTGACCTATCTCGAGCGCTGTCCTTACCGCTCGTCCCAAGGTCAGACGAGATTTCTTTTTTTTTTTTTTTTGTAATTCCACGCAGGCCTTCGTCAGAGAGGGCTCTTTAACTGATTGCCATTGGGATCATTGGCGGAGCTGGCCATCCCAAGACTACAACACATCGCTGTAGTGAGGTGGGCTCACCTTTTTAACACCCATCCTGACTCGTCTGAACAGCTCTCCTGCTGATGCCCCCATGCTGAGCAGTAGTGCAACGGTGCAGAAAGGACTCTCTCGACTCGACTGACGCTCAAATGCATCATGGTGTGTTATTGTGAAAGCATGTTACGCAGCAGTGTCGCATCATATCTTAATTACTGTTGGTCAGGATCATTTCAGATTATGCACAGGTCCTTCGTGTCTCGTGTGTGTGTGTGAGTGTGTGTTTGTCTTGCACTTTCACTGACATGTACTGTAGTTTCACATAACGAAAAGCCCTTATCAAGTAACTGTTTCAAATAGTGAGACAAATAATTTCACTGGTTTTGGAAAGGCAAGATGTCCACTTGATTTATTAAATAGTTATTATTTTATTTTATTTTATTTTATTTTATTTTATTTTATTTTAAGTTTTAGTTTCTTTAGGAACAGAGAACCACAACATTACCTTGAAAAGTCTTCTATTCCAGCCACTTGACTTTTATTCTGCTGGAGGACACCCCTTTAAGCACTAAAAACGTATGCTGTAGAGCATTGCTCTTCCTATGTATATACTGTAGTATGTACTAAATGATAGTGAAGCTAGGGATGCTGATCACACTACATTAGCTTTTACGGCAAGTTATTCTGTTTTTGAACTAATTTGCATTTGAATGCTTTGTTTGTGTTCATGAATCATCCAACTTGAAGCTCTGTAAAAAAAAAAAAAAGAAAGAAGAATCAGATCATCTGACACTCTGCTGTACAGGAAACTCAACAAACCCCTGTCAGTAGATCACAGGTTTATTCATTCAGAGCAAATCAAATAAAAACAAACCTGTCTCGGATTCTAAGCAGGTAGTCATCTGTGTGTTCTTTTTTTATGGTCCATGGCTTAACACCTCTCTGGTCATTGACTCCATTGCAATGTAAAGAATTCTGATTGGTTGTCTGAATGCTGTCGAACCAGTTTTATATACCTGCACAGCAATGCTCAGTCATATAAAAAGAGAGAGAGAGAAGAGGGGAAGAGAGGGGCAATGAGTGAAAGAGACTGAGAGAGAAAGGGAAGAAGACAGACAGAGAGAGAAAAAAAGAGAGCGAGAAGCCTTCCAGGAATGTAGATAGACAGGCTGCGATTAATTGCTTTTTCCAATTGGGGCATCGATCCCCCCCCCCCCCCCCCCACCCCCCCTGCTCTCAGTCATTGGATCTCATGGCACGACTTTGGTTGACATTCATATTTGTCTCCTCAAATGCTGGATCCACTCCAGATGACTTCAAACAAAGGACAGCACTGTGTGAGTGTATTATGCGTATGTGTGTCTCCATCGGGAGGATTTTATGAGGCCAACTTTCTCGCACCCTTTCCCCCTCCCACCACACCACCACACCACCACCACCACCACCACCACCACCATCCTCTCTCTGGCACAGTGGGGTTGAGGAGCAGAGAGCCAGGGGGCGGAATGGAGGAATGAATGGGGCGGAAATGTTTACTTTGCAGTGACACATATTTGAAGCTCGTCACGACTCACAACACCTCACTGTGAGGGGAAAAAAACAAAACACTCTTCTCTCGAGTGAGCGAGCGAGGAATCGGTGTGCAGCCGTCAAAAGTGACTTAGGGTAGGGTGTCCTGTGTTACTCTCTCGAGAAAAGGTACAACCGTGTGGTGATTCCAGCAGGTCCCTGTGAAGGGGTATTTTTGAGTGGGGAACTTTGACTTTGTTCTTAGATCCAAGGGGTCAGTGTGTTGGGGTGGGGGGGGAAATAGCGTCCATGTTTACACTGCAAGGTCATACAGTACTGAACAAACACCATATTCACCCTCAAATGTGCTTTACACCCACCATGTGTTCGGTATAAGCACAGAGCCCTGTGTGAGAGTATGTGTGTGTGTGAGAGAGTGTGTGTGTGTGTATGTGTGTGGCATAGTACTGATCATAATAGACTGAGCCGTGGTTGAGTGTTGTTGGTACTGGGAGACACTAATTCCCTAGCGTGTGAATGAGTGAGTGAATATATGTGTGTGTGTGTGTGTGTGTGTGTAAGTGAGTGACGGAGTATTGATCATAACAGACGTAGCCGTGTTTGAGTGTGGTGTGGTGTGGTGTGGTGTGGTGCTGGTGCTGGGAGGCGCTGAGGGAGGAGGCTGTGGAGTGTGAAGGTTAATGGCCGTCTGGCTGAGGTGCCACTGATGCCTGATCCAGACGGAACCTTTCCACCGTTGTCTGGGTGACGGAACCTTCTGAGTGATTCAGATAGTCAGGCTTCTCAAGGAAAGACAGAATAAGCGAGGGAGAGAGAGAGAGAGAGAGTGTGTGTGTGAGGGTGGTGGTGGTGGGGGGGGGGGTGCTGTTGCCTAGCAGCTGTTCTGCCTGCCCTTCCGTCTGGCCCTTGTTTACAGTGAGCAGACCCTGGTACAGAAATAATTCTACTCACCTAAAGTAATCATTTATTAATTCAACTTTTATTTGGTTCTGTAGCTGTTTTAAGGCCCTCCTCTGTTGGTTTGTTCATGTGTGCTGAAGGAGAGAGTACCATCATTTCCCAACTGTTAGCCGCAGCTTATACATTGACTTTGCAAAATGTCTTCAGCTATGAGGTTAATCCGCGGGGACCGTATGGTTTTGTTTCTTTTAACTTGCATAAAAACACTGTCCTTCAGCTTATCCACTGTCCTTCAGCTTATACACATGTGAAATAGCTGTGGTCCAGTTCAGGTCACCTTTTCCCCCAGTAGGCCTGAGTTTGTGTCTGGCACGGAGACGTAAATATCCTGTGTGCCTTATGCTGATGTCACTGCGGCTGGGTCTCCCAGGACAGTAACTCAACATAATCACTTTAGTCACAGCTTGTACCCTGTTGTTATTATCTTGCCCAAGTGAGCGAGCCTTTTCAGATAAACACCCAGACAGTCCAACACGTGCTGCTATCAGGCTGCCCATACGCACAGGGCTGGCACCTTCTGTTGTTACAGCATCCCCACCCCAACATAGCGTGCGTGTGTGTGTGTGTGTGTGTGTGTGTGTGTGTGTGTGTGTGTGTGTGTGTGTGTGTGTGTGTGTGTGTGTGTGCGCCCCATGTGACCGTAGTGGGGAGGATGCGTCCGCGCTGATTAAAGGAAATAAATGAATGTGTCCCCTGAGGGCGAGTATGGTGGCTCAGGAGGGACAATTATTCAGTGGAGGGATTCCCCAGGAAAATGGATGGGCTCTCATAATCCTCCTGTATATATGATGAGAACAGCCTTGGGGCGTCCAGAAGTGACCATGGATCAAATGAACACACACACACACACACACACACACACACACACACACACACACACACAGAACAGATCAGCCGTGCTCTCTCTCTCTCTCTCTTGAGCTGAATATGGTGTGGGGTGTGCAAAATTATTATCACCCAGAACTCTCTCTCTTTCTCTCTCTCTGTCTGCCTCTCTCTCTTTTTCTCTCTCTCCCTTTCTCTCTCTTTCTCTCTCTCAGTTTGCCTCTCTCTCTCTCTTTATCCTTTGTGTCTCTTTCTCTCCACTCCTTCCTGTCTTTGTCAGGTTAAGTATACACTAATGTTCTACCTCTTCCCTGTCACCCCGGCCTGCCTTGACTCCAAACGACGAGAAGGTGTGTGTATTGTGTGCTGTATGTTTGGGTCAGGCCCAGGAAGGAAGTTAATGTGTGATAACTCACACAGCAGGGTTTTTTCAGTCCAAATGCTCCACCTAATTCAGGAAGCTTAGTATGTAAACAGTTCCCCGAGTCCTGGACAACCTCAGTGTGACCATGGGATGAGTGCATACTGTATATGACTAGAAAAGAAAAGCAGATCGTTTTAAGACTGCCTTCTTCCGGATCTGGGGCTCTGTAAAAAGTGCACTGGAACAATTTATTTTGTTTTGATTCTATATGAAATAAATTGGAAATGATTCGAGGGTAATTTATGTTTGAAATAAATCTTAATGTGTGTTGACCATAGACTGTAAAAAATAGGTGTTGACAGGCAAAATGTTTTCATTATATTTTGAGTTTCATGTAAACAGCATTAAATAAAATGGCATAGTGAGAGATGTATTTACGTATACAGTAGAGGTAATGTATGTATGAACTATGAGTTCATTTGTGTTACCATGTACAACCGCCACTGTAATCCTTTAAATTGGATTCAGCTCTGGCTGGCACTCAAAGCATTTCAGTCATTTAATTTATTCATTTAATTAATTAAATGTATTCTCTCTTGTTTTCTTTAATGTAGCTGTAATTCACAAACTGTTTAAGTCGGAAAGAAACAGGAACCAGTGAAATAGCTTTATCAGGTAAGTCTGGATAGTCTGGGCATGTGAACGCCAGCAGGCTCACATCACACATTCACAGTAGGTGGATTCATTCGACTTGATGTATCCGTCTTAAGACGCCTGCAAACGTGATTATTTCTGAGATTCTGATAAGTTTTCAACCATGACGTATGCACAATTCCGGTATGAAAACGTATCAGAATCTCAGAAATAATCACGTTTGTTGTCGTCTTAAGGCGGCCACATCAAGTCGAGTCCCCCTAATGGCAGTAGGTGCACTGGAAGAGCTTGACTGGTATCTGCAGGAGGGATGCCATTCCTATCTATAATCTATAATCTATAAACAGCTCCAGACACTTGGCTATGAACAAAGACCTCTAACATAAACACTACTGTGTGTCCTAGGTTTCCCCCCTCTCATCCACGTTTCCTTGTGTGCACTACTTTTTTCTGTTCTTGCCTTGTTCCAGGGTCCGTGTGCAAGAGAAAAAAGGTAAAGCTCTCCTGTCTAAAGATGCCAAGATTTCAGCACTGATGCTGAAGTATGTGAAAGCTATCGCATTGTGACTTCCACCAAGGAGATTATGTTTTCATCAGGGTTTGTTTGTTTGTTTGTTTGTTTGTATGTATGTTTGTCCGACTGTCTGTCTGTTTGTCTGTTTGCCTGTTAGCAAGATAACTCAAAAAGTTATTTTGGATGGATTTCGATTAAATTTTCAGGAAAGGTCTGAAATGAACCAAGGAAGAAACCATTACATTTTGGGAGTGATACTTATCACCGTTTGGATCCAAGAGGCAGTTATGTTTTTGCTTGACGGAGGTTTGCACTCTTTGAGTGCTTTTCTAGTTTATGTTTTTGTTTGTTTACAGTTCTCAGCGGGCACTTTTGCCCAAAACAACTTTAATTACATCAATAAACATTAGTATTCAAATGGGCAGTGTGATATTGTGTGCTAGAATAAGAGGCATCCACTGAGTTCTACAAACAAAGGCATTGTAAACGGTGCAGACGATCCACACACTGACTGGGTACCAGGACCTTTGGCTACACCGTCCATCTTCCTCTGTGTATGGAAGAGAGAAAGAGAGAGGGAGAGAAAGAGAGAGACAGAGAGAAAGAGAGAGATAGAGGGAGAATCTGCCCATTCGTCTGTCGTACCTGCTGCGTGCTGTTCTCACATGGTACCGTTACATTGACCAGACCGCCAGTTCAAAAGGCTCACGTGTTCCCCCTTGCACTCCCCCCGCCACACACACACACACACACACACACACACACACACACACACACACACACACACACACACACACACACACACACATATCACCATACTACAACCCCTCCTTCTCCACCTAGAGACATTCTAATCTACCCAAAGGCGCTGTACTGCTGTTAAAGAATGGCTTTCATTTAGTCTGAGCACATCAGTGATTTACTCGAACTCTCAGACCAAGGATAAAAGCTTTGTTTTATCGTTATTATTATAACCTATTCACA